>NW_007233713.1:0-18671 GCF_000164805.1 Carlito syrichta | reverse complement strand
CTTGAGTCACCTGGCCCTCTCTCCTCCCCCAGGTTTCAGTCACCTGGTCTGCCAACTTCGGGCAGGTGGAGGTCCCCTTGCTCTCCCAATAACTCCATCGTACCACACCCACGTGGCCTTTTCCTCGTGAAGTCGTGGACGTCCATTTTCATGCACATTGGAGGCATCTTTTCTGTCACTGGAGTCTCTGATGCCCAGGCTGGGGCATGGCGGCATGATCGTGGCTTCTGGGGTCTCGACCTGGATGGCTCAGGTGGTCCTCCAGACTTGGCACCCGAGCAACCTGGACTCTGGGAACCACCACACCTGACTCGATTTTGGGTCCCTTTCAATGAGACAAAGTCTGGCCACATTGCCCTGGCTGGTCACTGACCCTGGGGCTCAACTTGGTGGGCTAGGCAGGAGGATTGCCTGAGTGCAGCAGGCGGAGTCCTCGGTGGCCATGAGAATAACCCTGTGCTCAGGCCTGTGTGACAGAGTGGGACTCTATCTCAGAATAATAATACCAACAACCACCATGACCAAAATCGCAGGTCAGACTCAGTGGCTCAGCCTAGCATTCCGCTCATTCAGAGACCCAGGTGAGTGGATTGCCTGTGACTGCACGTTCAACACCAGCCCAGGACTCGAGGCGAGACCTCATCTAAGTCATCAAAAATAAATCCAAAGATTAGCCAGAGGTGTTGGAGCAGGCTTGGGTTCCAATAACTCAGGGGGCCAAGGAAGATCACCTCAGCCCTGCAGATGCAATCTGTTGTTGCCGTGAATATGTCCCTGCTCTCAGGCCTGGGTGACAGACCCAGATTCCGATTCCAAATAAAAATATTCACCAACACCACCACCACTACCCCTGCCACACATCGAGAGGAGTCACCCTCAAGGATGGGAAAGGAAAAAGCACTTTCTGGTCTGTCATTCGCTGGAAGTTTCAAAGGTGACCACTGGGCACGTCCCTCCCACATCTTCCATCATACGGCTGAGAAGGCATGCCTTCAAACTGCATACTAGTGCCTCACGGCAAATACACATGTTAGTTCATGGAACAGATAGCCCCAAGCTAGGGTGGCCATCGAGAACAGAGGCATCAATATGGCCAGCAATGCCACAGCCAGCCCAGGTTCTGGTCGCCAGTATGCCACCTTCAGGCGGGGGTGTGCCTCCTCCTCTCCCAATCATTCCATTGTCCACTGCCTATGCAAAACATTCCCTGCAGAATTGTGGACCGGCATAATGATGCACATGGGAGGCATCTTTGTCACCGGAGGCTCCATTGGCCTGGCTGGGGCATGGTGGAATGATCATGTCTCTCAGGACCTCAACCTGCCAGGTTCAGTCAATCCTCCCACCTCACCCAATGAGCAGCCAGGACACTGGTGGCCACCACCCTGACTCGATTTTGCAGACCTCTCACTGAGACAAGATCTGACCACTTCGCCGAGCTTGTGTCAAACTCCTTCTCTCAGGGAGCCTGCTGCCTTGGCCTGCCAGGGCATGAGGCTGATGGCAGTGAGGCACAGTGTCTGGTCAGGACTCGCACATTCCATCAGTGGTCGTGGTGCAGAGAACACCCTGGGACAGTAGTCACCACATCCCATGTAGCCAGGACCACGGGCACCACCACACAAGATTCCCTTGTTTGCATTCCAGGAAGTGAAGATGTCTCACTACACTGCCCAGACTGGACCCAAACTCCCGGACTCCGATGGCCCATGCCTTGACCTCCCAAAGCCACAGTCTGATTGTCTACTGATCCACCATCTTTTGAAAACCGTAGTCCCAAGTACGGTGCCTCCTTCCCAAATGACATCTGTCTGTGCATGATGATCCCAACTCCATACAGAAATGGATGCTTTTATTTTCTTTCCTTTTTAAATACAAGTCAGACTCTAACACCATCATCCAGGCTGGAAGGTGGTGGCTCGCTCCCAGCCACTGCAACCTCAAACCGCTGGGCTCTGGTGAGACTTTGCCCGGCCTTACAAGGAGCTGGAACTACAGGCATGTCTAACCATGCCCGATTCACTGAGATGGAGGGTAGAGATGAGGTCTCTCTGAGGTGTCAGGGAGGGTCTCACCCTGCAGGCTCAGGCTGGCCACTGACCTCGCCCTCCCAAATCACTGGAATGATGAGACTGAGCCCCAAGCCCAGTCTCGATTTTTCATCAAAAATGAATCAGAGGCCTGGTGCTGCAACACACACATGGAATCCCAGCACTCTGGGAGGCTGAGCTGGGAGGATGGCTGGAGGCCAGGAGCCAAAGAACAGCCTGGGCCATGCAGAGATACCCTGTCTCTGCACCCACCCAATCAGGGGGTCTGGGGTGGAGGTGCCCATCGTCCTGGCCTCTAGGAGGCTGAGGTTGTAGGATCACCAAAGCCCGTGATTTTGAGGCTGGTGGAGAATTATGGTCGTTTTTCTGGGCCCTGGCCTGGTGCCCATCATCCCAGGCACTCTGGAGGCTGAGGCGGGAGGATCACCACAGGCCAAAATTTCGAGATAGGTGGTGAAGGATGGTCATGTCCCCAGGACCCAGCCTGGACCAAATTGCCAGAACTTGTCTCCAAAAACATCAGAATCGTACACAGATTCTCAACAGTGCATGATGTGTTCACATGTTGACTAACTTTAGAGCCAGAAAAAATGTGATTGGAGGAAAATAAATGTCCCCAGGTGAGGGTTGTGTCCCTGGCATTTCTTGGCAGAAGGTACTTATTGCCGAATCTGTAGGTCAGCCTGCCTGGGGCACATTTCTTACCTTGGAGAGGAAAATCAGCAGGAACCCGGCCTGGTAGCCTTGGGAACTCATGCACGAAAGTGGGGACAGCATTGGGGGGGTTGGGGCAGGAAGGTGCCAAACTTGGGGGACCTTCACATGTAGGACTGGTGGGGGGGAGACTGAGGGCAGAAGGTTTGCAGGAGAATGGATTTCTTTCTTTCTTTCTTTCTTTCTTTCTTTCTTTCTTTCTTTCTTTCCTTCCTTCCTTCCCTCCTTTCTTCCTTCCTTCCTTCCTTCTTTCTTTCTTTCTTTCTTTCTTCCTTTCTTTCTTTTCTTTCCTCACTAGGTTGCCCAAGCTGCTCTCAAACCACCCAACTCAGGTCATCCTCTTGGGTTGGGACTGCCAAACTGCTGTGATGACAGGCTTTCCATTTGGCTGACATCCTGTTCTTCCAGCATGGTCTTAAACTCTGGGCCGGAGGCGATCCTCCCACCAAGGCATGCACTCACCCATGGTATCCTGGGTTTTCCTTGGTGTTGAGGTGGGGGCTTGCTATAGTGTCTAGTCTGGTCTCGATCTCCCAGGCTCTGGCCATCTTCCTATCTTCGCCTGCCCAAATGCCGAAGAGACAGGCATGAGTCATCCGGCTGTCCCCACCTGCCCACAGGTTTGAGAGTTATGCACTCCCTTTCCCCAAGGTGGCCCCTGGAAGGAGTGAGTGGATCCACCCTGGGAAACAAGACTGGTGGAGGGGAGGGTGCCCCAGCAGAGACATGCCCCTGCACCAGGTGCTCCCCATGGAGATGGCTTAATGAACAACTCCAGCCACCCATTCTTGGGTCCCAGGTTGTCATAAGGGAGAGGGCCTCATGGTGGGGCCCCATGTGGGGTATGGAGGCTGGGCATGTTGTCTCACACCAGTCATTGAGGCACACTAGGAGCCGAGGGTGACAGGATGTCCTGAGCCCCTGGGACAAGATCAGACCGGGCACCTTGGGAAGACCTCGTCTCTACAAGAAGCCAAAAAAATGAGCCAAGTGTGGTGGTGCACGCCTGTAGTTCTGGCCACTTGGGAGGCCACAGAGGGAGGATCGCCATAGCCCAGCTATGGAGGACATGGTGGAGGACATGGTGGTCAAGAGCGGGCCCCTGTACTCCGGCCTGGGCAACAGAGTGGGACTCCAAATGAGAATTATACTAACCTCCACCATCACCACAAACACAGGCCTGGCTCACAGGCTCAGCATGACATCCTGGCCCTTTGGAGACCCAGGGTTTGTACAGCCTGAGCCTGCAGTAGACACTAGCCTGGGGCATGGTGTGAGACCTCATCTCGGCTATCAAAAATAAATGCAAATATTAGCCGGTTTTGGTGACACAGGCCTGTGGTTCCTGCCACTCAGGGAGCCTAGGTGGAGGCTCACCTGAGCCCATCAGATGGAATCTGCAGTGGCCGTGAGCATGACCCTGCCCTCTGACTTGGGCAAAACCACAGGATTCCTACTACAAAAAATAATAATCACCACCACACACACCACCACCTCCCCTGCCATCCAGCACAAGCAGTCATAATCAGGGATGGGAGAGGAAATGGCACTTTCCCTCCTGTCATTAGCGGGAGTTTTCAAAGGTGGCCACCGGGCACGTCCATCCTGTGTCTTTGGCCACACATCACAGACGACCAGCCTCCCCCCTCCACACTCGTGCCACATGGAAAAGATGTGTGTTATCTCATGGAACAGACTGACCCAAGTTAGGAGACCATCAGGTATAGAGCAATCAAGGCGGACCAGCAAGCCCACAGCCATCCCAGGTTCCAGTCACCCGGTCTGCCACCTTTGGCCAGGGGGAGGTCCCCTTCCTCTTCTGATCATTCCATTATCCCAGGCCCAGGAGGACTTCTCCCTGGGGAATTGTGGACGCCCATCGTGACACATGTAGGAAGCATCTTTTTTGTGATCAGAGTCTCTGGTGCCAGGCTGGGACATTGAGGCACGATCATGGCTTCCAGGGCCTCGACCTGTGGGGCTCAGGTGGTCCTACTTCCTTGCCCCCCAAAAGCCGGGAGTCTGGAGGCACCACGTCTGACTTGATTTGTGGCCATCTCGCCAAGATGAGTCTGGCCATGTTGTCTGGGCTGGTCACTGATCCCAGGGCTCAGGCAGCATCCCACCTTGGCCTCCCAGGGCCCAGGGCTGATGGCCATGCACCACGGTGCCCGACCTGGACTCACACATGCTGTCGACTGGGTCGATGCAAAGGCACACCCCAGGATGGAGGCCACCACATTCGGTGAAGCTGGGACCATGGGCACCACCACACAACTCTATGGTTTGTGTTATGGGGAGCGATGACATCTCGCTACGTGGACTAGGCTTATCTCGAACTCCCATGCTACAGTGTAACCCTACCTCAGCCTCCCAAAGCCACTGCCTGATTGCCTGCCGATACACCATCTTTTGGGAACTCTATGCCCAAGACTGAGGCGTCCTTCCCCAATGATCTCTCTGTGTTCACGATGATCCCAACTCCATACACAAATGGATGCTCTTCTTTTCCTTCCTTTTTTATTGAGTCAGAGTCTCACTCTGTTGCCCAGGCTACAGCGTGGTGACTCGCTCTCAGTCACCACATTGTCAGCGTACCAGGCTCTGGCAAAACATTGCCCCCGGCCATCCGAGAAGAAGGAACTACATGCGCCTGCCACCATGCTGTGCTCAGTTGGGATGGAGGGTAGAGATGAGTTCTCACCAAGTTGCCCAGGCAAGTCTCACACGTGCAGGCTAGGGCCAGCCGCTGGCCTCAGCCTCCCAATGCATTGGGATAATGAGGCTGAACACCCAAACCTGGCCTCGATCCTTCTTCTAAAAACAACCAGAAGGCCTGGCATGTTGGCCCATGCCTGGAATTCCAGTTCTCTGGGAGGCTGAGTCGGGAGGATAGCTGGAGCCCAGGAGCTCATAGCCAGCCCAGCTGCAGGGAGACCCAGTCTCCATACCCATTCAAACAGGAGGTCTGGGATCGGGGTGCCCACCATCCCAGCCACTCCAGAGGCTGAGGTGGGAGGATTGCGGGAGCACACAATTACGAGACTGGTGGTGAATGACAGTTGTGTTAATGGACCCCCAGCCTGGGTCACAGAGCCAGACCCTGTCTTCAAAAACATCAGAATCTTAAACAGGTACTCAACTGGGGGTGGCGTGTTCAAAGGGTGACTGTCTTTTGAATCAGGAAAAATGGGATTGGCAGGAAAAAATGATGTCCAGTGAGGGATGTATCCCTGGCCTTTCTTATCGGAAGGTCCTTGTTGTTGAGTCGGAGGGTTGGCCTGCCTTGGGCACTTTTCTCACCTTGGAGAGGAGAGCCAGCATGCACAAGAATAGGAAGCTAGTCACGCTCGGTGGCTCAGCCTGTAATTCCAGCACTTTGGGAGGCTGAGGTGAGTGGATTGCCCAAGCCCGCGGGTTTGAGACCTGCCTGGGCAACTTGGCGAGACCTCATCTCTACAATAAATAAAAAACAAAAACTAGCTGGGCATGGTAGCGAGCACCTGTAGTTCCAGCTACTTGGAAGGCTGAGGTGGAAGGATCGCCGGAGCCCAGCAGGTCGAGGCTGTGGTGGCCGGGAGTGGCCACTGCACTCCAGTCTGGGCAACAGAGTGAGACTTCAACTCAAAAAAAAAAGAATAGGAAGCCTCGGGATCCTCCGCACCAAAGAGGGGCACCCATTGTGAGGGTTGTGGCTGGAAGGTACCGAGCTTGGGGGACCCTCACATGTGGGGGAAGCATGGGGGTAAGGACTGAAGGCAGAATCTTTCCAGGAGAATGGATTCCTTTCTTTCTATTTTTCTTTCTTTCTTTCCTTCCTTCCTTCCTTCCTTCCTTCCTTCCTTCCTTCCTTCCTTCCTTCCTTCCTTCCTTCCTTCTTTCCTTCCTTCCTTCATTTCTTTCCTTCTTTCTTTCTTTCTTTCCTTCTTTCTTTCTTTCTTTTCTTCTTTCTTTCTTTCTTTGTTTCTTTGTTTCTTTCTTTCTTTCTTTCTTTCTTTCTTTCTTTCTTTCTTTCTTTCTTTCTTTCTTTCTTTCTTTCTTTCTTTCTCTTTCTTTCCTTCTTTCCTTTCCCCTATAGGTTGCCCTGGCTGCATTCAAACTGTGCAACTCAAGCCATCCTCTCGTCCTGGGTCTCCCAATCTGCTGCGATCCCAGGCTTCCCATTTTGTCGACATCCTAGTCTTCCTGCCTGGTATTGAACTCTAGGTCAGAGGTGATCCACCTGCTGAAGCCTGCCCTCACCCAAGGTTTTCTGGGTTTTGTGTGAGTCGCCCAGCCATCTCCGCCCAAGGTTTTCTGGGTTTTGTGTGAGTCGCCCAGCCATCTCCGCCCCCCCCCAGTTTCCGTTCACCCCATCTACCACATTTGGGTGGGGGGAGGGCCCCTTCCTCTCTTGATCACTCCATTGTCCCATGCCCACGTGGAACTTTCCCTTGAGAGCAGTTGACGCCCATCGTGATGCACGTTGGGGGCATCTTTTTGTCACCAGAGTCTCCATTGCTTGGGTTGGGGCACAGAAGATTGATCATGGCTTCCGGGGCCTTGTCCTGTGTGACTCAGAAGGTCCTCCAGCCTTGGCGCCCAAGCCACCTGGACTCCAAGGCCCAGCACGCCTGACTCGATTTTCGGGCCCTTTCACTGAGACATGTTCAGGCCTCCTGGTCCAAGCTGGTCTCTGATGCCAGGGCTCCACTCGATGGGCTGAGATGGGAGGATTGCCTGAGCCTGGCAGGTTGATTCTTCAGTGTGTGTGAGCAACCCCTGTGTGCCAGCCTGTGTGAAAGAGCAGGACTCTGACTCAGAATAATAATCCAACAACCAACACCACCACCAAAACCACAGGCTGGGCTCCAGGCCTCAGCCTGGCATTCTGCCCCTTCAGAGACCCAGGCGAGTGGATGGCCTGAGACTGCAGTTTCAACACCAGCCTGGAACACAGGGCAAGACGTCATCTCAGCAATCAAAAATAAATCCAAAGATTAGTGGGGCATGGTGGTGCAGGCTTGTGGTTTCAACTACTCGGGGGGCCAAGGTGGGAGGATTACCTGAGCCCAGCATTTGGAGTCCTCGATGGCCATGAATATGCCCCTGCACTCCAACGTGGTTGACATTTGAGATTCCAACCCAAATAAAAATAATCACCACCACCACTACCACCACCACCCCTGCCACACAGCAAGAGGAGTCACCCTCAGGTATGGTAGAAATAAAGGCACTTCCTGGCATGTCATTCACGAGATGTTTCAAAGGTGGCCATCAGGCACTTCGGTCCGGTGCACTTGGCCACGTGCCAAAGAAGTCCTGCCTCCACCCTATACACTCATGCCCCATGACAAAGATGCTTGTGAGCTCACAAAACAGACGACCTCTAGATATGGCTGCCATTGAGCACAGAGCAATCAAGGTAGACAACAACATCATGTCCATCCCAGGTTCCGGTTGTCTGGTATGCTAACTTTGGACGGGTCTGGTAGCTTTCCTCTCCCGACTACTCTACCATCCCCTACCCACGCAAACCATTCCCTGTCGAGCCGTGGACATGTGCTGTGATACACATGGAGATGCCATTTTTGTCACCAGGCTCAGGCAGTCCTCCTGCCCCGACCCTGAGCAGCCAGGACTCCAGGGATCCCCACACCTGACTCGATTTTGGGGACTTCTCACTGAGACATGGTCTGGTCATGTCTCCTGGGTTTGTCTCTGACTCCTGGGCTCAGGCAGCATCCTGCCTCGGCCTCCCAGGGCACAGGGCTGTTGGCAGTGAGCCACAGTGTCTGACCAGGACTCACACATTCTGTCAGTGGGGGCAGCAAAAAGGAAAACCCTGAGACAGAGGCCATCACATTCCATGTACCAGGGCTGCAGGCACCACCAAGCGTGACTCCAGTGTTTGCGTTTTGGGAACCAATGAGGTCTCGCTACATGATCCAGAGTGCTCCCAAACTTCTGGGCTCCAGCAGTTTCCCCCCTCAGCCTCCCAAAGCCACAGCATGATTGTCTGGTGATCCACCTTCTTTTGGGAACTCTAGTCCCAAGGCTGGGACCTCTTTCCCAAATGATCTCTGTCTGTTCACGATGATCCTAACTCCATACACAAATGAATTTTCTTTTTTATTTCATTTTTTCCTTTATTTCTTTGAGTTGCAGTCTAACTGCGTTATCCAGGCTGGAGGGTGGTGGCTCACTCTCAGTCACTGCAGCCTCAGTCCGCCAGGCTCCGGGGAGCCTTTCTCTGGCTTCTGATGAGCTGGTACAACAGGTGCATGCCACCACACCCAACTCAATCGTGATAGAGGGTAGAGACGAGGTTTCACTGAGGTGCCAGTGTGGGTCTCAGCCTGTGGGCTCAGGCTGGCCACTGGCCTCAGCCTCCCAAAGCACTGAGATGCCGAGGCTGAACACCCAAGCTCAGCCATGATCTTTCATTGAAAACAAACCAGAAGGCCCAGCGTCGTGGCCCATGTCTAGAATCCCAACACTCTGGGAGGCCGAGGTGGGAGGATGGCTGGAGTCCAGAAGTCCAAGGCCAGCCTGGGTCAGGCAAGGTGGCCCCATCTCCTCACCCATCCAAACAAGTGGTCTGGGGTAGAGGTGCCTATCGTCCTGGGTACTACGAAGACTGAGGCTAGAGGATTGCTGAAGCTTGCGATTTTGAGGCTGGCACATAAAGACAGTCATGTACCCAGACCCTGGCCTGAGTCACAGAGCCAAACCCTGTCTCCAAAAACTTCAGAATCATACACAGATTCTCAACTGCACATAGCGTGTTCACAGGGTGACTGGATTTGGAACCAGAAGCACTGGGATTGGAGGGGACAAAATGTCCCCAGTGAGTGATGTGTCCCTGACCTTTCTTGGTGGATGGTCCTTATTGCCAAGTCAGATTGTCAGCCTGTCTCAGGCACATTTCTCACCTCTGAGAGGAGAACCAGTAGGACCCTAGCCAGAGAGCCTCGGGAACTCAGGCACCAAAGTGGGAGCAGCAATTGGGGGCGTTGGGGCTGAAATGCGCCAAGTTTTGGAGACCCTCACTGTGGGGGGTGGGCGTGTTGGACTGAGGGCAAAAGGCTTGCAGGAGAATGGATTTCTTTTCTTTCTTTCTTTCTTTCTTTCTTTCTTTCTTTCTTTCTTTCTTTCTTTCTTTCTTTCTTTCTTTCTTTTCTTTCTTCACTAGATTGCCCAGGTTGCTCTCAAATCCCCCAACTCTGGTCATCCTCTCAGACTGGGTCTCCCAAACTCCTGGGGTCCCAGGATTTCCATTGGTCTTCCTGCCTAGTCTTGAACTCTGGCCTGGATATGAACCTCCCACTGAGACCTTCCCTCACTCAAGGTTTTCTGGGTTTTGCTTGGGGTCGAGGTAGGGGCTTGCAATGGTATCCAGACTGGTCTGGAACTCCCGGGCACTGGCCTTCTTCCGGTCTTGGCCTCCCCAAGTGCCAAGGAGACAGGCGTGAGTCCCCAACTGTCCTTGCCCACCAGGAGTTTTGACAGTCAAGCTGTCACTTTCCCTGAGGAGGCCTCTGGTAGGAGCAAGGGGGTCCACCCTTGATAACGAGGTGGGCAGAATGGTGGGTACACTGGCAGAGACACACCCCTGCTACAGGTGATACCCCTGAGGAGGGATCAGCGGGCGACTCTGGCCACACTTTATGGGGTACTGGGTTGTTGGAAGGGAGCAGGTCTCACAGTGGGCCCTGAAAGGAGGGTGCAGACTGTGTGCAGGGTCTCATGCCTGTCATCTCAGTGCTCTGGGAGGCTGAGGCAAGAGGATGGACTGAGACCCCGGGTTCATTACCAGCCCGGGCACCTTGGTGACACTGCATCTCTACCAGAAACCTATAAAATGAGCCAGCATGGTGGTGCACGCCTTTCATTCTGGGCACTTGGGAGGCCACAGCAGGAGGATCACTGGATCCCAGCCAGTGGAGGCCATGGTGGCCAAGAGTGGGCCCCTGCTCTCCAGCCTGAGTGATAGAGTGGAATTCCAACTCCAAATAATTACCACCACTGCCACCACCACCACTCCTGCCACTCAGCAGGAGAATTCACCCTAAGGGATGGTACAGGAAAAGGCACTATCCAGCCTGTCATTCATGGGAGGAATCAAAGGTGTCTAGCGGGCACATCCATCCCACACTTTCAGCTACACATTCCAGAAGGCCTGCCCCCACCCTCCACACTCGTGCCCCATGGCAAAGACACGTGTGAGCTCATGGAATATAATGCCCCAAATTAGGGGGGCCATTGGGCACAGAGCAATCAAAGCAGTCTGGCAACGCCATGGTCAGTCCATGTTCCAGTCACCTGGTCTGCCACCTTCGGACTGGGGTGGAACACTTCCTCTTTCGATCAATGCATCATCCCCCGGACATGCGGATCTGTCTCTGGGGAGCCATGAACACCTGTTGTGACACACAAGGGAGGTGTCTTTTTTGTCGCTGGAGTCTCTGTCACCCTAGCTAGGGCATGGCAGCATGATCGTGGCTCCAGGGACCTTGACTTCCAGGTCTCAGGCAGTCCTCCCACCTTGGCCCCCAAACAGCTGGGAGTCCAGGGGTCGCCATGTCTGACTTGATTTTGGAGAACTTTCACTGAAACAAGATCTTTCCTCATCACCCAGGCTACTCTCTGACCCCTGGGCTCATCCTGCCTCGTGCCTTTACCTCCTAGGGCATGGGTCAGATGGCCGTTAGCAATGGTGCTGGGCCTGGCCTCATACATTCTGTTGGTGAGTGTGATGCAAATAAAAACCCTGGGATGAAGACCAGCGCATCCCATGTAGCCAGGACTGCAGTCGCTACCATGCACCACCACTGTGTTTGCGTTCCCAGAGTGACAAGGTCTCGCTACACGGCTCAGGCTGGTCTCAAACCCCCAGGCTCCTGTGGTTCACTGCCTTGGACTCCCAAAGTCACAGCCTGATATTCTACCGATACACTGTCTTTTGGAAACTCTATGCCCAAGTCTGTGGCATCCTTCCCAAATGATCTGTCTGTTCATGATGCCAACTCCATACAAAAATGGGTGCTCTTTTTTTTTTTCCTTTTTTCCCTTTTTACTTTGAGTCAGAGTCTCAATCCATCGCCCAGGTTGGACGGTGGTGGCTCACTCCCAGCCTCCACAGCATTGGCCCGCCAGGCTCTGGCAAGACTTTCCCTGGCCTTCCGAGGAACCAAAACGACAGGCACATGGAACCACAATCGAATCATTTGGGATGGAGTGTAAAGACGAGATCTCAGCA
Organism: Carlito syrichta; assembly: GCF_000164805.1. NCBI lineage: Eukaryota > Metazoa > Chordata > Mammalia > Primates > Tarsiidae > Carlito > Carlito syrichta. The sequence continues at coordinate 6,665 of NW_007233713.1, read as the reverse complement.
CATTGCTTGGGTGGGTCTTGACCCACAGGCTGGGACTGGCCGCTGAACTTCATCTCCCAAAATGCTGGAAATATGAGGCTAAGCCCCTGAACCCGGCTTTGATCCTTCATCAAAAATGAACCAGAAGGTTTTGTGTGGCTTCCCACGACTGGAATCCCAGCTCTATGGGAGACCTTGGTGGGAGGATGGCTGGAGCACAGGAGCCCAAGGTCAGCCTGAGCCACGCAGGGAGACCCTGTCTCCTCACCCACCCAAACAGGGGATCTGGGGTCGTGGTACCTGGCCACTCCAGAGCCTGAGGCAGGTGAATCGCTGGAGCCTGTGATTTTGAGGCTTACAGTGAATGATGGTTGTGACCCTGGGTCCCAGCCTGGGCTACAGAGCCAGACCCTGTCTCCAAAACATCAGAATCATACACAGATTCTCAACTTTGCATGCTGTGTTCACAGGGTGACTGGCTTTTGAGTCAGGAAAAATAAGATGGGGGGGAGAATGGTTCCTGGGTGAGGGATGTGTCCCTGGCCTTTCTTGGTGGAAGGTCCTCATTGTCAATTCAGCAGGTCAGCCTGCCTGTGGCGCATTTCTCACCTCGGAGAGGAGAGCCAGCAGGAATGTGGCCAGGTAGCCTTGGAAACTCCTACACCAAAGTGGGGGCAGACATTGGTCTGGGTTGACCTGGAAGGTGCCAAGCTAGGGGACCCTCCCATGGGAAAGATGGGGGAGAAGCTCTAGGGCAATATGTTTGAAAATGAATGGATTTCTTTCTTTCTTTCTTTCTTTCTTTCTTTCTTTCTTTCTTTCTTTCTTTCTTTCTTTCTTTCTTTCTTTCTTTCTTTTTTTCCTCACAGGGTTGCCCAGGCTGCTCTCAAACTACCCAACTTTGGTCATCCTCTCGACCTGGGCCTCCCAAACTGCTGCAATCACAGGCTCTCCATTTGGTCCACATATTGGTCTTCCTGTTTGGTGTTGAATTCTGGGCTGGAAGTGATCCTCCCCTGAGGCCTGCCCTCATCCAAGGTTTTCTGTGTTTTGCTTGGGGTTGAGGTGGGGGCTTGCTATGGTGTCCAACCTGGTCTCAAGTTCCCAGTTTCCAGTCAGAAATCTCTCTCATCTTCCCCGAGTCCCAGAGAGATAGTTGGGAGTCACCCAGCCATCTCTGCCCCCACAAAAGTTTGATAGTCACGCCCTCCCTTCCCCGAGTCTGCCCCTGGGAAGAGCGTGCCAGTTGACCCTGCAGAATGAGGCGGGCAGAGGGCTGGGAGCCCAGGCAGAGACATGACCCTGCGTCTGGTGCTCCCCCTGGGGAGGGCTCAGCGGGCCACTCTGGCTGCACTCTCTGGGGTCCCACTTCATCAGAAGAGAGTGGGACACATGGTGGGGCCAAAATAGGAGTGCAGAGGGCAGGCACTGTGACTCACGTCTCACATCCCAGAGTTCTGGGAGGCCAGGGTGAGATTATGGCCTGATCCCATGGGTAGGAGACCAGCCCAGGTCCCTTTGTGATACTTCATCTCTATAAGATGCCAAAAAATGAGCTGAGCATGGTGGTGCATGCCTGTCATTCCAGCCACTCCAGAGGCCACAGTGGGAGGATTGCCAGAACCCAGCTGGTGGAGGCTGTGATGGTTGAGAGTGGGCCCCTATGCTCTGGCCTGGGTGACATAGTGGGACTCTGACTCAGAACAATACCAACCACCACCACTACCACAACCACAGAGCAGGCTCAGGGTCTCAGCCTGGCATCCTGGCACTTCAGAGACCCAGGTCAGTGGATGGCCTGAGCCTGCCAGTTCCACACCATCCCAGGATGTCTGAAGAGACCTCATATTGGCCATCAAAAATAAATCCAAAGATTAGCCGGGCATGGTGGTGCAGGCCTGTCATTTGAGCCACTCCGGAGGCTGCAGTGGGAGGATTGCCAGAGCCCAGCCGGTGGAGGCTGTGATGGCTGAGACTGGGCCACTATGCTCTGGTCTGGGTGACATAGTAGGACTCTGACTCAGAACAATACCAACCACCACCACCACCACAACCACAGACCAGGCTCAGGGTCTCAGCCTGGCATCCTGGCACTTCAGAGACCCAGGTCAGTGGTTGGCCTGAGCCTGCCAGTTCCACACCATCCCAGGACAGCTGAAGAGACCTCATATAGGCCATCAAAAATAAATCCAAAGATTAGCTGGACATGGTGGTGCAGGCCTGTGATACCAGCCACTTGGGGGACCAGGGCAATAGCATCTCCTGAGCCCGGGGGGTGGAGTTCATGGTGTCTGTGAGCATGCCCCTTCATTCCTGCCTGTGTGACAGAGTGGGATTATGACCCCAAATAATAATAATCACCACCGCCATCACCACCAACCCCCTGACACCCAACTCAAGAATTTACCCTCAGGGATGATGGAGGAAAAGGAGTTTTCTGGCCTGAAGTTCATGGGAGGTTTCAAAGGTAAACACCAGGCAAGCCCATCCTGCGCTTTCAGCCATGCACCCAGGAAGGCCTGCCTCAACCCTCCACTCTTGTGCCACACAGCAAAGATGTGTTTGAGCTCATGGAACAGATAGTCCTGAGCGAGGGCTACTGTCACACACACATTGATCAAGGTGGTCAAGCAGTGGCATGGCCAACCCGAGTTTCGGATCCCTATCTTATGCCTTTGGGCAGAGGGATGGCCCTTCCTCTCTTGTTCACTCCATCATCCCATGCCCACGAAGACCTTTCCCTGGGGAGACGTGGACGCACATTGTGATGCACATGTGGAGGTGTCTTTTTTGTCACCAGAATCTCTGTTGGGTGGTTTGGCCCATGGAGGCATGATTCTGGCTCCCGGGTCCTTGACCTGTGGGGCTCAGGTGGTCCTACTGCCTCAGTCCCCGAGCAGCCGGGACTCCAAGGGCAACCACACGTGAGTTTATTTTGGGTACCTCTTGCCAATACATGGTCTGGGAAGGTCGCCCAGGCTGATCTCTGACCTTGGGATCAGGCAGTCTCCCACCTCAGCCTCCCAGGGTGTGGGGCAGACGGCCATGAGCCATGGTGCTTGGACTGAACTCACATGAGCTGTCATTGGGTGGAACACAAAAGAACACCATGGGATGGAGTCCACCACATTTTGTGTAACTGGGACCATGGGCACCACCACGTGCGACCCCAGTGTCTGTGTCTCAGGGAGTGACGAGATCTCAATACATGGTCCAGGCTGGTCTCAAACTCCTGGTTTCCAGCAGTCCCCTGCCTCAGACTCCAAAAGCCATAGTCCGATTGTCTACTGATCCACCATCTTCAGTAACTTTAGGCCCAAGGCAGGACCCTCCTTCCCAAATGATCTCTGTCTGCTCAGGATGATCCAACTCCATACAAAAATGGATGCCCTTCTTTTTTTTCCTTTTTTTCTTTGAGTTGGAGTCTCACTCTATTGCCCAGGCTGGAGGGAGGGGTTTCACTCCTGGCCACCACTGCCTCAGCAGGCCCAGCTCTGGTGAGTCTTTCCCTGGACTTCCGAGGAGCCATAACGACAGGCACATGCCACCACACCCAGCTTATTTGGGATGGAGGGTAGAGTCGAGTTCTACCCAGGTTGCCTAGGGAGGAATTGGCCCATGGGCTCTTGCTGGCAGTTGGCCTCACCCTCCCAAAGCACTGGGAAGATGAGGCTGAGACCCCAAGCCGGGCCTTGATCCTTCATTGAAAACGAACCAGAAGACCTGGTGTGGCAGACCACGACTGGAGTCCCAGTGCTCTGAGAGGCCAGGTGGGAGGATGGCTGGAGCCCAGAAGCCCAAAGCCAGCCAAGAAAATGCAGGGAGACCCCATCTCTGCACCCAACCAAACAGGTGGTCTGGGGTAGAGGTGCCTATCTTCCTGGCCACTCTGGAGGCTGAGGCAGGAGGATCACCAGAGCCTGTGATTTCGAATCTTGCAGTGAATGATGGTCATGTCCCCAGCCCCCAGCCTGGGCCATAGGGCAAGACCCTGTCTGCAAAGACATCAGAAACATACATGGATTCTCAACTTCGTGTGGTGTGTTTTCACAGGGCGACTGGCTTTAGAGCCAGGACAAATGCGACTGGGGTGAAGAAATGTTCCCAGGTGAGGGATGTGTCCCTCTCCTTTCTAAGTGGAAAGTCCTCATTGCCCAGTCAAATGGTCGGCCTGCTTGCAGCACATTTCTCACCTCAGAGAAGACAGCTGGCAGAAACCCGGCCAGGGAGTCATTTTGGGGTTTACGACTGGAAGGCACCAAACTTGGGTGACCCTCACCTGTTGGACGGGTGGAGAGTAAGGACTGGGGTCAGAAGGATTGCAGAGAATGGATTTCTTTCTTTCTTTCTTTCTTTCTTTCTTTCTTTCTTTCTTTCTTTCTTTCTTTCTTTCTTTCTTTCTTTCTTTCTTTCTTTCTTTCCTTCCCTTCCCTTCCCTTCCCTTCCCTTCCTTTCCTTTCCTTTCCTTTCCTTTCCTTTCCTTTCCTCACTAGGTTGACCAGGCCACTGTCAAACCACCAAACTTGGGCCATCCTCTCAACCTGGGCCCCATAAACTGCTGTGATAAAAGGCTTTCCATTTGGTCGATAGCCTGATCTTCCTTCCTGGTCTTGACCTCTGAGCCAGAGGCGACCCTCCCACCAAGGCCTGCCATCACCCAAGGTTTTCTGGGATTTGCTTGGTGTCAAGGTGGGTGGTTGCTATGGTGTCCAGCCTGGAATCAAGCTCCCAGGTTCCCGACATCTTCCCATCTCAGCCTCTCTGAGTGCTGAGGAGGCAGGCATGGATGGCCTGGCCATCCCCAACCCCCAAAGGTTTCAGATTCATGCCCTCCCTTTCCCTGAGGTGGCCGCTAGAAGGAGCATTGGTACCACCCAGGGGAATGAGGCAGGGGGAGGAATGGGAACCCTGGCAGAGATACTCCCCTACACCAGGGTCTGCCCTTAGGGTCCTGGGCCATCAGAAGGGATCAGGTCAGCTGGGCTCAGTGGCTCAGCCTGTAATCCTGTGCCTTTGGGGGGCTGAGGTGAGTGGATTGCCTGAGCCCGCGGGTTCGAGACCCACCTGGGCAAATTGGCGAGACCTCATCTCTACAATAAATCAAAAATTAGCCACGCATAGTAACGCATGCCTGTAGTTTCAGCTTCTTGGAAGGCTGAGGCAGAAGGATCACCAGAACCCAGCAGGTCGAGGCTGCGGTGGCCGGGAGCAGCCACTGCACTCCAGTCTGGGTGACAGAGTGAGACTCCAACTCAGAAAAAAAAAGAAGGGATCAGGTCTCACAGGGGCCCCAGAGAAGGGTGTGGATCCCGGATGTGATGGCTCACGCCTGTCATCCTGGCACCATAGGAGGCTGATCTGAGAGGATGACCTGAGGCCCTGGGTTATGCACCAGCCCAGTCACTTTGGTGATACTTCGTCTCTACAAGAAGTCAAAAAAATTCAATGGAGGCCACCGCATCACATGTAGCCTGTACCGAGGACGCCACCAGGCATGACTCAAGTATTTGCATTCTAGGGAGTGACAAAGTATCACTGCATGTCCCAGGCTGGTACTGAACATCCAGGCTCCAGTGGTCCCCTGCCTTAGCCTACCAAAGTCATAACCCAATTGCCTGCTGATCCACCATCTTTGGGGAACTCTAGACCCAAGGCTGGGCCATCTTTCCAAATAATCTGTCTGTTCATGATGATCCCAACTCCATACACATATGGTTGCCAAGCTCTGTGGAGCATTTTGCCAGCATTCTGAGGAGCTGGAATGACAGGCACATGCTACCACACATGGCTATTTGAGATGGAGTGTAGAGATGAGGTCTCGCCGATGTGCCTGGGCCAATCTCAGCCCACGGTTTCAGGCACTCTGCTGGCCTCTGCCTCCCCAAGTGCTTGGATGAAGTGGTTGAGCACCTGAGCCAGGCCTCGATCCTTCATCAAAAATGAACCAGAAGTCCTGTTACAGTGACCGATGAATGGGATCCCAGTGATCTGGGAGGCCAAGGTGGGAGGATGGCTGGAGCCCAGGGCCACTCAGGGAGACCTTCTCTCCTCACCCATCAAAACACGGCCTCTGAGGTCTAGATGCCCATCACCCCAAAGTTGAGACGGGAGGATTTCTGGAGCCCACAATTTCGAGGCTAGCAGTGAATGACAGTCACTTCCCTGGGCCCCAGTCAGGGCCACAGAGTCAGACCTTGTCTCCACAAGCATCAGAATCATACACAGATTCTCAACTGCTCTTGGTGTGTTTGCAGTGTGACTGGATTTAGAGTCAGAAAAAATAGGATTAAGGAGGAAGAAATATCCCTGGGTGAGGGATATGTCCCTGGTCTTTCTTGTTGGAAGGTACTCATTGCCGAGTCAGAGGGTTGGCCTACCTGGGGCACATTTCTCACCTCAGAGAGGAGTGCCGACTGGAACCTGGCCAGCTAGACTCAGGATCTCCCATACCAAAGTGGGGCAGCCATTGTGGTGTTGGTTGGAATTCGAAGTTGCTGAGCTTGGGGGACCCTCTCATGTAGGGTGGGTGGGGATGGAAGGACTGAGGGTAGAGGGTGGCAGAAGAATGGATATCTTTCTTTCTTTCTTTCTTTCTTTCTTTCTTTCTTTCTTTCTTTCTTTCTTTCTTTCTTTCTTTCGTTCTTTTCTTTCCTCACTAGGTTGCCCAGGCAGCTCTCAAACCATCC
>NW_007233712.1:0-11614 GCF_000164805.1 Carlito syrichta | reverse complement strand
GAAAAACAGGAGCCCCAGCTCAAGGAAGGACCAAAGGTAGAGTAAATATCAGAAGTGACTGCTTCTCTATTTTCCACTGAGCAACAGAATTAAAGAGAAAGATAAGAGAACTGCTATAAATGAAGAAAAACCCACGTAAAACAGTCAATAGCTATCAAAGTCCCAGCAATGAGTCAGTGCTAGAAAGAACAGCTGTTGAGGCACAAATGATGGCTATCTCCCAGAGCAACAGTATTCAGAAAGTACTTATGGAGATAAAACAATCATTGGATAGAATGAATAAAAATCAAGAAATGCAAGGGCTAAAACTAAATGAAATTTCAGTGGAGCTTGACAGACTCAAAAAAGTGTACTTAGAAATAACAGAAATAAAGAACTCCAACTAAGAAACAAATAACAAATGACAAGCAAGGGAAGCAGAATTCACCAAATAGAAGAAAGAATCTCAGAGGAGGAAATCCAAAATATGGAATTAACCCAACCTATTAAAAATTTAGAAAAAAACCTTAAGAAGAAAGAGGAAACTCTCCAAGAGATGCGCAGTTGTATCAAGAAACCAAACTTACAACTGATCAGAATAATTGAAATTGAAAGAGAAACATAAAACACCATGAGGTCATTCCAGAAACAGCCTGAGATAATTTCATGAGGTCATTGAAGAAAACTTCCCTCATCTGGCAACATAGACAGCTACACAAGCGTAAGAGATCCAAAGACATCTTATGAGAAGACCAACCCCTAGACACAAACTAATTCACCTACACCAAGTAGATACAAAACAAAAATCCTAAAGGCAGCAAGGGAAAAGCCAAACTACCTACCAGGGGAGATCAGTCAGAATTGCTGCAGCCTTATGTGCAGAAACACTGCATGCGAGAGAGAACTGGACCCCAATCTTTAATGTTCTCAAAGATAAACAATTTTGGGTACCTGATCACAAAACAGGTGAAGTGAAGACCAAAGTGAGGCCCAAACTTTACCTGTACAACGACCATTTATATACCTAACCCTGAATTGTACTCATCTTTAAAATAAAAATTAAAAATATTTTCAAAAATAAAAAATTTAAGCCAAGAATTTTCTACCCAACCAAACTAAGCTTCATCAGTGAGGGCGAATGACAATACTTCCCAGACTCCTAATCCCTAAGAGAATATGCTGCTTCAAGACCAGCCTTAGAGGAGATGCTTAAAAAGGTGCTGCGCACAGAATAAAAAAGAAACAAAAGAAAGACCATACACTTCACAAGATCACAAACAAACACAGAAGAAGCAGAACACACAGCATACCCGCAAAAATGCAAATATACACACATATGAACACGAAAGCTAAACAAAAACATTATGTCAGGAACTGACTCTCACATTTCAATAAGCAGCCTGAACTAGACTGGGCTGAATGCACTACTGAACAGATATAGCGAGGAGGGGCACGATGGCGATGGGACAAGTCAGACTGTGAATGTTTCCGCACAGGGTGGCTGTTGCAGTCAGTTCCAGGCGCCACTGCCGCCTCTGCAAAAGGTGGCTGTTGCAGTCAGTGGCATGCAATGTGCCATCTCTACGGCCCTCAGCTCCCAGCCCTTCCCCCGCCCCAAGTCACCCACATTGGCGATCGGAGATCAGCTGGAGCCCGGAATCCGACTGGTGGAGAGAGGATCAAGGAGGGACAGAAAGGAGGCCCATGCACAGTAAAAAGTTGCCCACTGCAGGCATTTTCTCTGTACCAGGCAGAGATATGCATCTACCCGCCCAGCTCTGCACAGCTTTGCCTAGCCTCCAATTTGGGACCTAAGATAATCGCATCAAACGGGAGAGACAGAGGCCCCATTTAGATCTGACAGAGACAGGTCAGATATGAGGGGGAGGTCTGACAGGCCGCAAGCCGACTGTGTCCAGATCTGATCCTTCCAGAACAGGCCTGGAACATCTGACTCTAGCTGTAAGCAACAATACTAGCCAGCAATGAGAGCTAGAGATTAGAGCTGAAAGGACGTTGGGTTCACAGGAACGATCTCAGAGCAAGCTTAATTCATTATTTTTACATTTTTTTATAATCAATATTTATTATTTTGATATTGTGGGATACAGTTAAGGGTTAGGTATACAAATATGCTTTGTTCAGGCAACCCTGTTGATAACAGTTGTCTCCCTGTTCCCAGACAGATATTGACTACCATTAATCCCATCTCCCTTCCCCTCCTGCCATAGTTTCCCACCATTGTCTGTCCTTTTCTTATAGTATTATGTTGGATGTTCAAGGTCCACTATATTAGTGAGAACATGTGATACTCAGATCTTTGTTTCTGTGAGAGGTCACTCAGTGATATTGACTCTAGTTCTATCCAGGTTGCTGCGAAATTCATGATTTTGTTCTTTTTTATGACGGTGTAGTATTCCATCATGTGTATGTACCACATTTTAAAAATCCAGTCCTCTTTTGATGGACAGCATGGTCATTTCCAGGTTCTTACTATTGTGAACAATACTGTGATAAACATATGTGTGCAGGTATCTTTTTGATTGAGTGATTTGAGTTCTTCAGGGTATATTCCCTGGAGGGGGATTGCGGGATCATATGGGAGGTGAATATTTAGAGCTTTTAGGAATCGCCATACTGTTTTCCACAGAGGTTGCACTAGTTTGCACTCTCACCAACAGTGTAGAAGTGGTCTCTTTTCACTACACTCTCTCCAGCAACTGTTATTTTTTGAGTTATTGATAATTACCATTCTAACTGGAGTTAGGTGGTATCTCAGTGTGGTTTTGATTTCCATCTCCCTGATGATTAGTGAGGTTGAACATTTCTTCATGTGTCTGTTGGCTGTTTGGATGTCTTCCTTTGTGAAGTGTCTGTTCATACGTTTTGCCCATTTTTTAATGTTTTTTTTTTCTTTTCAGCATGTTTGACTTCCTTGTAGATCCAAGATGTTAAGCCTTTGTCAGACCTGGAGTTGGCAAATACTTTTTCCCAGTCTGTAGGCTGTCTCCCTACTCTCTTGATGGTTTCTTTGGCTTTGCAGAAGCTTGTCAGTTTAATGAGGTCCCACTTGTCTATCTTATCTCTTATGTCCTGTGGGTATGAGTTTTGTTCAGGAAATGGTTGCCAGTTCCAATGTCCATAAGGGTATGCCCTTCATTTTCTAAGGTTCTTATGGTTTGAGGTTTTACATTTAGGTCTCTAATCCATTTAGAGTTAATTTTGGTGTATGGGGATAGATAGGGGTCTTTTTTGAGTCTTCTGCATGTGGTTAGAGAGTTTTCACAGCACCATTTACTGAATAGGTTCTCCTCTCCCCAGTGGTAGGTGGAGGAGATTTTGTTGAAGATGAGTTGAGATTTTGCTTCTGGAATCTCCATTCTATTCCGTTGGTCTATATGCCTGTTTCTGTACCAATACCAAGCTGTTTTGATTATTGAAGTTTTATAGTAAAGTTTGAAGTCTGGCAGTGTGACACCACCAGCTTTGGTTTTTTTTTTGGTGAGCATTTTTCTGGCTATTCTTGATCATTTGTGTTTCCATATGGATTGGTGTGTTGTTTTTTCTAGGTCGAGAAGAATGTTGTTGTAATTTGATGGGAATTGCATTAAATCTGTAGATAGCCTTAGGTAGGTTGAACTCTTCACAATGTTGATTCTTCCAATCCATGAGCATGGGATATTTTTCCACTTGTGTGTGTCATCTTTGATTTCTTTGAGCAGTGTTTTGTAGTTTTCATTGTACAGGTCTTTCACGTTTCTGGTTAGGAAGATGCCAAGGTACTCCATTTTTTGTGGCAGTTATGAATGGAATTGTGCTTTTTATCTGGGTTTCTATTTGTTTATTATTGGTGTAAAGTAGTGTGATTGACTTTTACACATTTATTTTATATCCTGAGACTTTGCCAAAGGCTGTTATAAGTATAAGGAGGTTTTTGACAGATTCTCTTGGATTTTCAAGGTACACAGTCATGTCATCAGCAAAGAGAGATAACTTGACTTTTTCTTTTCCTATTTCCTATACCCCCAGATTGCCTTCTCGTCTCTGATTGTTCGAGCCAGGACTTCCAATACTATGTTGAACAGGAGGGATGAGAGTGGGCATCCTTGTCTTGTTACAGTTTTCAGGAGAAATCCTTCTAATTTTTTTCCATTTAGGAGTATGCTGGCTGTAGGTTTCTCGTAGATAGCTTTTACTATTTTGAGGTTTGTTCCCCATATGCCTAGATGTTAGAGTGTTTTTTTTTTTTTTTTATCAAGAAGGGGTGCTTGATTTTATCAAAAGCTTTTTATGCATCTAATGATATAATCATGTGGTTTTTGTTTTGACATCTGTTGATGTATTTAATTATATTTATGGTTTTACGAATGTTGAAGCAGTCTTGCATCCTAGGGTTGAACCCTACTTGGTCATGATGGATGATTTTTAAGATGTGTTGTTGAATTCGGTTTGCTAGATTCTTATTGAGAATTTTAGCATCTATGTTCATCAAAGATATTGGCCTGTAGTTATCTTTCCTTGTTGAGTCTTTACCTGGCTTGGGTATCAATGTGATGTTGGCTTCATTAAATGATCATCGTTCTCAATCACCTGGGATACCTTCAGTAGGATTGGTATCAGCTCCTCCTTAAATGTCTTGTAGAATTCTGCTGGAAAGCCACCTGGTCCAGGGCTTTTTTTGTAGGTAGTTTTCTTATTACGTAGTCAGTTTCCTTGATCATTATTGGTCTATTTAGGGTCACAATTTCTTCTTTTTTCAATATAGGCAGGTTGTGTGATGACAGAAAGTCCTCCATTTCCTTAAGGTTTTCAAGTTTGTTTCCATACAAGTGTACATAGTAGTCTCTAATGATCTTTTGTATTTCTTCAGGGTCTGATATGACTTCATCTTTTGTGTTTCTGATTGTGCTTATTTGGTTTTTTTCTCTTTTTCTTGCTCAGTCTAGCTAGGAGACCATCGATCTTGTTTATCCTTTCGAAGAACCAGCTTTTTGTTTCATTGATTTTTTGTATTATCTTTTTGTCTTCTATGTCCTGAATTTGGGCTTTTATTTTGGTGATCTGAATTCTTCTGCTGAAATTAGGGTTTTTGTTGTCTTGCTTTTCCAGCTTCCTTAGGTGGCTTGTTAGGCTGTTAATTTCTGATTCTTTCATTTTCATCATGTGCATTTGTAGGGATATAAATTCCCATTTTACTACAGCTTTCATGGTGTCACAGAGATTTTGGCAAGATGTTTCTTCATTTTCATTTGTTTCCAGGTAACTTTGATTTCTGTTTTGATTTCTTCATTGACCCAGGAGTTGTTTAGCATCATGCTGGTTAGTTTCCAAGTCTTTGTGGGTTTTGGGGGAACCTTGTTGGTGTTAATGTTTAGTTTTATTCCACTATGGTCCAAGAAGGTGCATGGTATAATTGCGGTCCTTTAAATTTGCTTATGGTTGATTTATGGCCAAGTATGTGGTCGATCTTAGAATACGTTCCAGGCAGTGATGAGTAGAATGTGTATTCTGTGGTCTCTGAATGGAGGGTTCTGTAAGTATCAATAAAGTCCATTTGTTCATGAGTCATACTGGAACTCATTGCTGAATTTTTATCCTGATGATTTGTCCAGGGTTGTGAGTGGGGTATTGAAGTCCCCAGCTATGATGGTATTGGAGTCAATATCGTTTTTTATTTCACCTACAAGCTGCTTTATGAAATTTGGTGCTCCTATGTTGGGTGCATATATAGTGAGGATGGATATTTCTTGTTGATGGAATGAACCTGTTATCATTATGTAATGGCCTTCTGTATCTTTTTAAATTTTTGATAGCTTAAAGGGTATTTTGTCTGAGATTAAAGTCATGACTGCTCCTTCCTTTTGTGTTCCGTTTGCCTGAAAATTTGTTTCTCATCCTCTTACTTTGAGTCTGTGAATGTCCTTTCTAGTGAGGTGAGTCTCTTGAGGGCAGTATGTTGTTGCTTGGTGATATTTTATCCATTTTGTCATTGTATGTCTTTTCAGTGGTACATTTATTCTGTTCGTATTCAAGTTAATTATTGAAATGTGAGAGTTGATCCCTATCATAATGTTATTACAGAGTTGTTGTTGTTATTCCTGCTTGTGTGTTGTCTTTCTTCTGGGTTTAGAGTTTTTAATCTTTTGCCTGTACTTTTGTGAAGAACGTTGTATTTCTTTTGTCCTTTTCTTCTGTGCTCAAACTTTCTTAAGTGTTTCTTGTAGAGGTGGCCTGGTGGCAACATAGGTTCTTAGGGATTGGATATCTGTGAAAGATTTCAATTCTCCCTCACTGATGAAACTTAGCTTGGCTGGGTAGGTTATTCTCGGTTGAAATTATTTATCTTTTAGAACTTTGAAGATAGTGCTCCAAGCTCTCCTAGCCTGGAGGGTTTCTTTAGATAAATCTGCTGCTATTCTAATTGGTCTTCCCTGGTAGGTAGTCTGACCTTTTTCTCTTGCTGCCTTTAGGATTTTTTCTTTTATACCTACGTTGTTTAGGTAAATTATTATGTGTCTGGGAATTGGTTTTCTCACTTGTTGTCTTGCAGGGGTTCTATGAATCTCTTGTGTTTGAAATTTTTCACCACTGATGAGATGAGGGAAGTTTTCTTGTATTATTTCATGAAATGTTTGTTTCAGTAGGGCCTCTGTTTCTCTCTGTGCCTCTGGAAGGCCAATAGCTCTTAGGTTCAGTCTCTTGAACTAATCATTCATCTCTTGAAGGTTTTGTTCTGTCTCTTTGAGCTTCTTTTCTATGTTTTTGACAGTTTGGGTTAGTTTTGTGTTTTGGTCTTCAAGTTCTGAGATTCTTTCTTCTGTTTGGCTAATTTTTCTTTCCATGCTTATTAGTTTGTATTTATTTCCATTACAGTATCCTTTACTGCTGTTATTTCTGACATCAACTTCTTCCTATTTTCTTCTTGTCTCCCCTCAATTCTTTTATTCTCTCTATTAATGACTTGATGTCTGGGTTTGTTGCATGTGACCAATCAGTCTGGGAGCTCTTCATTGCTTGTGTTCTGAAGTCTGTTTTCTCAGTGTCTTATCTCCCAGGGGTCTGTGTAAGATCTATATTCTTCTTTTTTTCATTTCTGTGGGTTTTTTTTCCCTCCCTACTTTTTGCTTCCCTCCACATCACAGTCTTCTTTAATTCTATTATTCAGGGGTAGAGGGGTTGCTTTTACTTCTGTTTGTTCAATCTCCTCTTCTTTATGTTTGTCCTCTTACTTTGTTCAATTCTGGAGTTGCACTGTAGGTTGGGGGTGGTCCTTTTTGCAGTTTTGAGATTTACTTAAGGGGAGAGCTGTGACTCAAAATCTATCTGCAGGTCCTGGTATCTTCCGACAGGTGTATGGATAATCTGAAACCCACTTCCCACTGCCTTGGAATCTCTCTGTGCAGTGGGGTTGTATTTCAGGTTGTTAACCTGAAATAAAATGAGGTTAACAGAGGGAAGCGAATGGAGCAGACAATGGGGGGAAGAGGGGGGCGGAGAGGTAAAGAGTAAGGAGGAAATCAGACGAGTGTACCAACAAATGGAGAGAGAGACCTAAACTGAAACAGATAAAAAACAATAGACCACAGCTACAGACTAACCAACTCCCATACAAAAAAAGTAAAACATACAGTGATGTTAACATACAAGCTAACCAATCTCCTTATTGGTGTGCTGTTCCTCTATACAAAGATATGGTTTGCAGAGAGGAGAAAAGAGAAGAAAAAAAAGGGAAAAAAGGAACAAAACAGTAGGAATAGAATCAAGTCAGTAAATTATCAAACCAATCAAGAACACTCTGAGACTTTTCGTTTAAGTTCAATGTCCTTTTAGCTCTGATTTCTAGCTGTCTTCTCAGGCTGGTAAATTGTTCACAGTTAGGATGAGTTGTCCCTGGCCTGCTGTGATGGGCAGTTCAGATCACCACTCAGTTCACCACTGCCCAGTTCACCACTCAGATCTGGCCTGTGTCTGTCTATCAAACTTGTTTTTCCCATGTTGGTGTTGTTACCTTAAATCGCCAGCAGATGGTGGTATCTCACTGCTCCCGATGGTCTATCTCAGATGATCACCCCGGAGAGGATGGAGCTGGACAGAAGCCAGAGATGGGAGCCAGCCTCCAGGCACAACAGGAGAAGACCCTCGGCCTGCCATGATGTCACAGTGGCAGTAGAGGTGGCAGCGATCTCAGTAGATCTTGCTTGCAGGGGCTTCAAGGTTGAAGTCGTGGATCGCCTCAGGCACAGGTGACGTGATGTGCAATGGCCGCCACAGAGGCGGCAGTGGTGGCAATGGCATCTGTGGCTACAGTGGCTGCCCAGGCCATCGTGATGGTTCAGTGGTGGCGACGGCCGAGCTCTGTGTGAAAAGCAGGCTGCCGACGATGGGGTCCGCGGCCCCCAGGGAGAGAGCCAGAATCCTTCTGAGTTCTCCTTTGCTAAGCTGCCCCATCACCATCTTGTCACCCTTTTCTGTTTTTGCTTTTTTAAATTTTTATTCTTTGTTTGTTTTGCTCATTTTTGTTTGTTTTATGTTTCTTTTGCATTTTCTCTTTTTTCTGTCTCTTTTTAATAACGTTTCTGTCTTGCCTTGTTTCTGTTATTTTACTGATATCGCTTTTTTTTCTTTAGAACTTCTGTTTGTGTAGGGAGATTGTATATCAATAGGGAGGTTGGTTGGCTTGTGTGTTTATATGATTGCCTGTATGTTTTAGTTTTTTTAAACTCTTCTCTGTCTTTTCATCTCTTTTCATTTATTAGTTGGTATGCTTGTCTGTCAACTCTCTTACTCTTCTCTCTCTCCACCTTCCTCTTCCCCCCTTCCTTCCTAGTTCCATTTATTTCCTTTTTCTTGCCTCATTTTGCTTTCAGGGAGCAAACTTACACTGCACTGCATGGACTGACTGCAAGGCAGTGGACAGGGGGTTCCAGAGCACCCATACATCTATTGGTGTACACTGGGATCTGCAGATAGGTCTTAAATCAGATCCCCCCCTCAATTAAATCTCAAAACTGCAAAAAAGTATATCCCCCAACCCACAGTCCAGCTTCAGAATTGAGCAGAGCTAGAGGATTCACAGAAAGAAGGAGATTGAGCAAACAGAAGTAAAAGCAGCCTCACCATCCCTGAACAACAGAATAAAAGAAGAGGGGGGAAAAGTGGGGAGGAATATCTACACAAGTGAAGAAAAAACCAAAAGAAGAATACGGGTCTCACACAGACCCCTGGGAGGTCAGACATTGAGAAAACAGCCTTCAGAATGCAAGCAATGAAGAGCTCTGAGAATGATGGATCACATACTACAAACCTAGACATCAAGACATTAATAGACAGAATAAAAAGAATTGAGGAGAGACAAGGGAAAAATAAGAAAGAGTTGATAACTGAGATAACAGCAGTAAAGAATGCTGTGATTGAAATAAATAACAAACTAATAAGCATGGAAAGCAAAATTAGTCAAGCAGAAGAAAGAATCTCAGAGCTTAAAGACCAAAATATAGAACTAAACCAAACTGTCAAAAACAGAAAAGAAGCTTAAAAAGACTGAACAAAACCTTTAGGAGATGAGCGATTATTTCAAGAGGCCGAACCTAAGAGTAATTGGACTTCTTGAGGCAGAAAAAGACACAAAGACCACCCTGGAACAAACATTCCATGAAACCATTCAAGAAAACTTCCCTCATCTCATCAGTGATGCAAAAATTTAAAGACAAGATATCCAGAGAACACCTGTAAGACAACAAATGAGAAGGTCATCTCCCAGACACATAATAATTCGCCTAAGGAAAGTAGGGTATAAAAGAAAATATCCTAAAGGCAGTAAGAGAAAAAGGTCAGTCACCCTACTGGGGTAGACCAATAAGAATAGTAGCAGACTTATCTACAGAAACACTCCAGGCTAGGAGAACTTGGAGCCAAATCTTCAAAGTTCTCAAAGATAAACAATTTCTTTCTTTCTTTTTTTTTTGGAGTCAGAGTCTCACTCAGTCGCCTAGACTGGAGTGCAGTGGCTGCTCCCAGCCACCGTAGCCTCGGCCTACTGGTCTCTCGTGATCCTTCTGACTCAGCCTTCCAAGTAGCCGGAATTGCAGGCATGCACTACCACGCCCG
This sequence comes from Carlito syrichta, assembly GCF_000164805.1. Lineage (NCBI taxonomy): Eukaryota > Metazoa > Chordata > Mammalia > Primates > Tarsiidae > Carlito > Carlito syrichta. Next base: position 1,528 of record NW_007233712.1, on the reverse strand, counting down.
GCTGATTTTTGATTTATTGTAGAGATGAGGTCTTGCTGCCCAGGTGGGTCTCAAACACATGGGCTCAGGCAATCCACTCACCTCAGCCTCCCAAAGGCGCAGGATTACAGGCTGAGCCACCAAGCCAGGCAATCAACAATTTCAATCAGAAACAACCTACCCAAGTAAGCTACACTTCATCATCAAGGGAGAAGTAAAATCTTTTCCAGACATTCATTCCCTCTAGACCACCTCTACAATAAACACTTAAGAAAACATTAAACGCAGATAAAAAGGAAAAAAGAATGACAACGTTCTTCAAAAGAGTGCAAGAAAAAAGTTGAAATCACACATGAATCAACCCCAAAAATCAAAAGAGAGACAACAAACAGGAAGAGCAACAAGTCTATAAGAACCTTATGTCAGGGATAAACGCTCACACTTCAATAATTGGCCTAAATGTGATAGGACTAAATGCACCAATGAAAACACATACAGTGGCAAATGGATGAAATATCACCAGGCAGCTACACTGAGATACCACATGAATCCAGTCAGAATGGCCATCATCAATAACTCAAAAAATAACAGATGCTGGAGAGGATGTGGCAAAAAGGGAACACTTCTACACTTTTGGTGGGAGTGCAAATTCATACAGCTTCTGTGGAAAATAGTGTGGCAATTCCTAAGAGTTCTAAAAATCGACCTTCCATATTACCCCACAATCCTGCTACTGGGAATATATCCCGAAGAACTCTAATCACTCTATAAAAAAGATACCTGCACACGTATGTTTATCACAGCAATGTTCACAGTACCAAGAACATGGAACCAACTGTGTTTCCTGTCAAAAGACGTTTGGATTAAAAAATGTGGTACATATACACTGTGGAATATCATGGAGCCATAAAGAAGAGCAAAATCATGAACTTTGCAGCAATGTGGAAGGAATTAGAGTCTGTAATACTGAGTGATCTTTCACAGAAACAAAGAAATGACTATTACATGTTCTCACTCATAAGGGGACCTTGAACAACTATCACAATACTGTAACAAAAGGATTGACTGTAGTGGTAAGCTGCGGAGGGGTGGGGGTGGGGAGGTGGGTCTGTCAGTAGTGGAAATCTGCATGGGGAAGGGAGGGCACACCTCATCAACAAGGGTACTTGCACAGTGAATAATTGTATACCTAACCCTGAAATGTACCTCACAATTTTAAAACAAAAAAATTTTTAAAGTTAAAAAATAATATAGGATGGCAAACTGGATAAAAACAAAAGATCCAGTAATTTGTTGCTTCCAAGAAACTCACCTCAAAGGATACCCACAGATTCAAAGTTAGAGGAGGGAAATCAAATTTTTAGTTGAACAGATCACAAAAGAAGGCAGGAGTAATGATCTTAATATCAGAGAAAATAACCTTTAAGCTATCAAAAATTTAAAAAGATAAGGAAGGACACAACATAATGATATAAGGTTCAATCTATCTGCAATAAATATCCATCCTAATCATATATGCACCTAACACAGGAGCACCAGCTTATGTAAA
>NW_007233711.1:0-5351 GCF_000164805.1 Carlito syrichta | reverse complement strand
CCAGGCATATTCATAATAGGGGGATTGCTGGATCATATGGAGTGTCAATTTCTAATCCTTTAGACATCAACACAATGTCTCCAGAGGGGTTGCGCTACTTTTCATTGCCACCAGCAGTGTAGAGACATTGTTTTTTCTCTGCGTCCTCACCAACAACTGTTGTTATTAGTTTATTAAGAATGGCCATTCTTCCTGGAGTTAGGTGGTATCTCAATGTGGTTATGATTTGCAAGAAACAACTAATATACTTTTACTTCACAATCTGGACGCATAGAGGAGAAAACTCTCACCAAACAGCCCTGTCAGTGATTGTGGCATCTGAAATTTTGAACTGGGTTCAACTTCTGTCTTTTTTCTTAGAGGTCCTAGAAAATGAGAATTAGCCGAGCTCGGTGGCTCAGCCTGTAATCCCGCGCCTTTGGGAGGCTGAGGAGAGTAGATTGCCTGAGCCCTCGGGTTCGAGACCCTCCTGGGAAGCAAGACCTCATCTCTACAATAAATCAAAAAATCAGCCGGGTGTGGTAGTGTGCGTTTGTAATTCCGGCTACTTGGAAGGCTGAGGCGAGAAGGATCGCCGGAGCCCAGCAGGTCAAGGCTGCGGTGGCCGGGAGCGGCCACTGCACTCCAGTCTGGGCGACAGAGTGAGACTCCAACTCAAAAAAAAAAAAGAGAATTAATATGTGTCTAGGGATGGTGAGCCACCCCTTATTAACAAGGGTGCCTGAACAATACAGATTTGTATACCTAACCCTTAACTGTACCCCAAAATTTTATGATAAACAATACGTAAAAAAAGAGAAATTTCTCCCTTTGAAAATATCTGCCAAATATAGAAAGTAAGACATGTTTTTTTTAACGTTTTTAAAAAAAATATTTATTTATTTTAAAGATGTGTGGTACAATTCAGGGTTAGGTATACAAACATTGATCATGTAGGTACCTGTGTTGATGAGGTATGTCCCTCCCTCCTTCAGCAGTTTCCCTCAACTTCCAGTCCCACCCCCACTCCCCTGACCATTTCCACTTCTGCCAATCGGTTTCTTATAGCATTATAATTGTTCAAGATCACCTTATGAGTGAGAACATATGGAACTCAATTATTTCTTTCTGTGATAAATCATTTAGCATGATAGACTCCAAATCCATCCAAATTGCTGCAAAGTCCATATATTTGTTCTTCTTTATGGTTGCATAATATTCCATTCTGTATATGTACCACCTTTTTTTATCCATTCTAGCTTTGATGGGCAACATGGTTGGTTCCATGTTTTTGCTATTGTGAATAGAGCTTCAACAAACAGATGTGTGCAGGTATCTTGGTCGTAAAATAATTTGAGTTCCTCTGGGTATATTCCCAACAGGGGAATTTCTTGGTTATATGGAAGGTTGATTTCTAGTTCTTTCATAAATCACCACACTGTCTTCCAAAGTGGTTGTAGTAGTCTGCATTCCCATCAGCAGTGTAGAAGTCTTCCTTTTTCTCCACATTCTCACCAGCATCTGTTGTTGTTTGTTTTATTAATGATGGTCATTCTTACAGGGATTAGGAGGTATCTCAATGTAGTTTTGATTTGCATTTCTCTGATGATGAGTGAGTCTGAGCACTTTTTCGTGTGTCTGTTGGCTGCCAGTATATCTTCTTTTGAGAAGTGTCTTCATGTCTTTTGTCCACTTTTTAGAGGGGCTGTTTTTGTTTTGTTTTGTTTTGTTTGTTTATGTTTTTGTTTCCTTTCAGTGTATTTGAGTTCCTTGTAGATTCTGGATGTTTGGCCTTTGTCAGATATACAGTTGACAATTTTTTTTCCCACTCTGTGGGCTGTTTCCCTACTCTCTTGATTATTTGTTTTGCTTTACAGAAGCTTGTAATTTGATAAAGTCTCACTTGTCTATCTGATTTATTTGGGTTTCAAATAGGAATTGGTTCCCAGTTCCAATTTCCATAAGGGTGTCTACTGCGCTTTCTAAGAGTCTTATAGCTTGAGGCTTTATGTTTAAGTCTTTGATCCATGTAGAGTTAATTTTTATTTATGGTTATAGACATGAGTCTTGTTTCAATCTACTGCATGTAGTCAACCAGTTTTCCCAGCACTATTTACTGAATAGCTTCTCCTCTCTCCAGTGGTTGTTGTTAGAGGCTTTGTCAAAGATGAGTTGGTTAAGGAATTGAAGTTTTGCTTCCAGAATCTCTGTATAGGACATAGATATATTTCTAATTCATCATAACAATATTACTTCAAATTTCTGAAAAAGAGTCACCAAAAATTGATGTTTTATGATTATTTATTCCCAACCCTCTGGAATTTATCTTTTGGAAAGTTAGATTAGAATACATACTAGGTTGAGGCTTAATGTTTGGCGCAATGATATTCTATAACATATATGGTAATTCAATTTTTTTCTTCATTGACTTCCACCATTTTATTAGTGAAGTCTTTAGTATGTATAAATGAATCTGACAGTTCTTAATTTTGTTCATTTTCATGAGTCTTTAGAGAATATCAGAACCTCATTTGTTTGCCAGTTATCTTGTTCTACTTTGAATAACATTTTCTTCTTTAATTTATATTGATATTCTCATATTTTTGTATATTTAGTGAGAGAAAAACTAGTGCACATATTCAGCAATTTTATTAGAATGACCTCAGTTAAATATTTAAGTATCATTGCTTCAAATTCTAAATTCTATTAAATACAACAAAAAACATATAAACAAGCTGTCATTTTATAAAGAGAAACTTACACTACCAAGGATCTAATCACATGATACGGACATGACCAAGCATGTATTCCTGGTAGTGTTCTGAGATGAGAGGTCAAACAGGTCTTCTTAGCCCAGAAGCATGGGGTAATAGGATGATCAAGTGTAAACAGCCCCCTGGCACCCTATTCTATAATTACAAGTAAAAGTACTACTGATAACTCAAATTGGAACCATATTGCAGTGAAGCAAGAATGGATGTATCATCATACTAGGTCACAAATTTAGGAGAGGTGGAATGTTTCTCTCTCCACCACTGCTTGCTAATCAGGCAAAAATCTCATAATTCTCCAATACATGGCCTTAGAGGGCTGTACTCAAAGAATGATTTTAGTTGACTTTCTTTCTGAAGCTGGGAGCTTCTTTCTGTCTATTGTGTACTTTTCCCTGCTACAACTTGTTACAAGGTGCACTTCTGTTGCTAACCATCATATATTTCCTCTTTTTAAGCATGAAACAGACACTGTGTTATACATTCATAATTCATTGAACAAGGCATAGACCACAACGAATTGGGTTTCAGAGATTGTCTGACTGTGTACACAAAGATGAGGCTACTGTTCCAACATATAAGTGAGCTGAGGAACTCCTTCTAGAAATATGCTTGAACAACACTGTAGATACCTAGTAGAAAGATTGAGGATTTATATTTCTCAAAGTTTTTCCTCAAGAAAAGAGTTTAAATGTCCAGGATGTTCCTGCAGACACTAAGGAATGTATAAGAATGAAAAGGATTACAAGTTGCTGGAATTTAAATAATATTAGGAATGCTGAGCATCTAGCCATAGAGTTCTATGCTTCTATAAGCTTCACAGCATGGATGCATTCTGTTGGATATTTATTCTTGAATGTATATGGTTGTGAAGCCATTTCAAACTGAATAAATGTTTTCCCATGTTAAGTGAGTCATATAAAGATGTTCCAGTCATAAAAAAACAGATATATGTCATTAAAAGTTCACTTATTAACTAGTGGGAAAAGACCAGTAAATCAATGTTGATATCTAAATATGTGAAGGTACCTGAAATTGGGGATATTTAATGCATGCACATATCAGGTAGTGGTGATGTGGGACAATTTTCTCTAACTTCTCATTGATCTCTGATTGCCTCATATGACATAAGAGAACCCTGGGAATGCTGAAGAATGAATGACAGAGGACTGAAATTTGTGAGAACATAGTCAGCATCTTCCTCCCATGTAGAGCACCATGGACAGGAACCTCACCACATTCTCTTCCATATTTGTATGAAAACTCAGTATTCACATGCATCTACAAGGGAGTCACCCAGAAAAAGCCAACCTCTAAATGATCATCTTGAAGTCATGAAACTAACAAGAATATGAAATACTTGTGGATTCTGTACTTTCTGGAGACAGCTCCCAGACAGAGAGTGTCTCATGATTCAGACATGAATAAATAAGGATGTTCCATTTGAGCACATGAACCACTGTGGCTCTTTCTGTCCCCAGTGACCAGTCACAGGTACAGCTGCAGCAATTGGAAACAAGACTAAATAAGCTTGCATAGTTCCTCGCCCTCACATGTTCTGTCTCTTATTCACTGTATTTGATATTTGTTCGTGAAGTTTTGTCAGCTAATGACAAGAGAAGGGGCTGAAATAGATGTCTTCCTCCATCCTGGTTAAAACACAAATTGAAATCAAGTCCTCCTAAGTCAAGCACTATTTACACCAGCTTCTGTTGAGATCATTGGTTAAATCCATGATTCACTTCCATTAAATCCTTATCAAATATTTCTTAGGAATTTTCTTAGTGTCCTTTTCAAAACAAAAAATTTCATTTTGTTCTACAGATTATCTGTTAATTATGTTAGCATTCACAACAATGTAAAAGTAAGATAGAGTTAACTAATGTTCAGAGACAGAAGAAATAATAGTGAAGAGAAGGGCTAGGATATTACTGTCCTCATCTCATGCTATATGGAGTCTAAGAACAGTGCATAGCAAAATATATACTACAAGTCTTAGCAAGTTATTAGGTTGCAAGGTAACAAAAAAGAGAACTGATGTGTAGCTATATTAAGGGGAAAGAAGGGAGTGATTTGGAATTGAGTAAACTTTAAACTCTTATTACATACAGTCAATAGATATGTGATTGATTAATGAAGAGGACAACTTTACTAGAGATACTGAAACAACAGCTAGAAGTGATATCACTTCAGATTTGGTCTGTAGTTAGAAAGCATTGGAGAAAACGCCTGTCGTTTTCCATCCATTGGTTTATTGTAGGAAATATAAAAATGGGGCCTCAGTGGAAAGATAATGGTGAAAATGCAACTAATGCCACTGAATTGTACTCTTAAAAGGAGGTACTGTATGAGTGAGAACATGTGATATGCAGATCTCTGTTTCTGTGAAAGATCATTCAGCACTAAAAACTATAATTCCATCCAGAATGCTGTGAGGTTCACAATTTTGTTCTTTTTTTATGTCAATATTTTTTATTTTTATATTGTGGGATACAGTTAAGGGTTAGGTATGCAAATATGCTTCGTTCAGATACCCTTGTTGATAAGGGGTGTCTCCCCATCCCCAGTCAGATATTGACTACCATTAATACCACCTCCCTT
>NW_007233710.1:0-8539 GCF_000164805.1 Carlito syrichta | reverse complement strand
TGACCAGCAACTTCTTGGCAGTTGTTACTTTTTCCCTGGCTTAAGGTAGTTCTCATACCTAGAAGCCTACAGGAATTTTCTAAATGCTAATACGAATTTGGCATCCCAGTCCCCAAACTTTTCAGACTAATTCCTGTATACGTATCACAAATCTGTCACTACCGATTCCCAGGAACCTGCTGCTCCTCTTCTTAGTTGTAACAGATAATCTGGCCATCTGCTCGGCCTTTTTTACAGGAGGATGTAAGGCCAGATTCCATAGCTCAAGGAATCATCTCACCATTTTTCGTGTAATTTCTGACTTCAGGTTTACCTCATGTCCAGAAAATACTGCTGGAATTTTAGATTGATATTGGTAACTTGGGATCAGGTGTTCCCAAATATTTAGGATGCATTCTTAAAGGGGATCTGGTGTCTTCGATTCCAGGGCCCTTAGGACCTTTTGGGCTTATGAATATTGGTATATAAGAGTTTGTACTTCCACGTCGCCAGGTAACTTCCGGGAGTCTTACTGAGAACAAAAAGAATCTGGGTTACAGGGGTCGCCAATCTAAGAATTCTACATGGACACATTATAAGGGCTAATCTGGAATCTGGGATTCTATTTCCACACATATTTTAGGGCTACAGGCCTCTTGGATATGACAGTTTTGCCAGTATAGATTCTCAGCAACCTTCTGGTCTTCTTGATAGTTGTAATCGAGAATGTGGACCTACAAGTCTGTTGGGTTCCTCGGAACAACAAAGGACAGATTCCAGGATGCAAAGAATCTTATTGCCATATTTGTATGTATCTATCGCCTTAAGATGTATCTTGTAATCCTAAAACTTCTGTTTGTCCTTCTATTCCGATAGGGGCCTGGAGTTTTGAGGTTGCCAAAATATTTATTATGTACCTTTAAGGGTAACCAGGATTCATGGATTGCACGACCCTAGTTAATTTTTGAGCATCTGCCTACTTGTATAGATTGTTTGGATCCACATCACGAGGGAAAATCTGGGCATCTTGCTGAGAACGAAAAGGAAATCTGGTTCTAGGAGTTCTCATTCGCCAAAACTACAGGGCCTCTTGATAAGGTTTAATCAGGGATTCAGGGTCTCTACATTTTTGGACATCTGCCTACTTGTATACAGAGTGTTTGGATCCACAACACGAGGGAAAATCAGGGCATCTTGCTGAGAACGAAAAGGAAATCTGGTTCTAGCAGTTCTCATTCACCAAATCTACAGGGCCTCTTGATAAGGTTTAATCAGCAATCTGGGCTTCAGGTTGCCTACATTAGTCAGAGCTACTAGCTCCGTAGATATCCTTAATCTGTCGTTACAAATCTCCAGGAACTTTCTATTCTCTTGATAGTTGTAATCGAGGATCTGGCACAAATATCCTTTTGTGTCTTATGAACATCTAGGACCATAATCAGGTTCCCCAGGAATCAAATGGCATATTGGTACGATATCCCACAATTCTGGTTACCTCAAACTACAGAAATTTCTTGTGGTCGGTCTGCTGGAATTGGGACATTGGATTTAGAAGATTCCATATTTTGGGGAGGTCTTGCTAAGGGGAACCAGGAACTTTAGATTCCAGTCCCCAATAACCTTATGGAAATCTTTCTCTTGATATCCAAACAACTGGAATTCTAGGTCACCAGGAAATAGCTCAGTCCTTTGCTGAGAATGAAGCAGGAATCTGTGTAATGGTAGTCCTCATATACAGGAAACTACACAGCGTATTGCTAAGGAAGAATACGAACGTTTGTTTGCACTGACCTCAGGCCAAAAATCCACCGGGCATCTTACTAAGAGGTATCATGTTTTTAATGTAGGAATATGGGTAGTGTAAGTCCTAAAATACAGGAAACTGGACTGCCTATTGCTAAGAAAGAATAAGGAATCTGGGTTACACGTGTCATCAATCCCTAAAAAACTTCAGGGCCTCTTTTTAGGGCAAACACGAATCGGGTTTTGAAGCATGAATCTGTGAAAATGGGGTCTTCATATTCAGGCAATTACACGGCCTTTTGCTAAGAAAGAATAAGGAATCTGGGTTTCACATGTTCTCTATCTCAAAAGAACTACAGGGGGCCTCTTGCTAAGGGCCAAACAAGAATAAGTTATTCGAAGTAGGAATGTGGGTAATGTTCCTCATAACAGGAAACTTTGAGGCCTCTTGCTAAGGAAAAATACGGAATTTGTTTTACACGGTACCTCAATCATAAAATCTACATGGTGTCATACTAAGGGCTAAACAAGAATCAGGGTTTCAAAACAGGAATCTAGGGAAAGGGAGTCCTCCTATTCAGGACACTACACGGCCTTCAGCGAAGAAAGAATAAGGAGTCTGTGTTACACGAGTCCTCAATCAGAAAAAGTTCACAGGCCGTCTTGCTACTGGACAAATAAGAATAAGGGATTCGAGCTCCCCTCATGTTCTGGAACTATTTAGCATGTGGATATTAGGAATCATTCAATTCAGGACTCTGTCAATATTCTGGTCCTCTTCATAGTTTTAAACGGGTATCTGGCACTACAAGTTCCTTAGGGTCCTCGGGACAACTAAGGCCAAATTCCAGCATACAAAGGATCATCTTGCCATATTTGGATGTAACTCTTGGTCTCAAGATAACGTTGTAATTCTCAAACTTCCCTTTGTCTTTTTTTTTGAGTGAACCCGAGCATTTTGCCATTGCCAAATATTTCGTAAGTATTTTTAAAGGTAACGAGGATTCACGGATTGCCCGTCCCTAGGAAACTTGTGGGCATCTTTCTTTTTGTATACAGAGTTTTGGAATACACAACGACAGGGAAATTCAAGGCATCTTGCTGAGAACAAAAGGGAATCTGGAATCTTGGAGTTCTCATTAGACGAAGTCTGCAGGGCCTCTAGATGAGGTTTAATGAAGAATTAGGGCTTCTAGGTCCCCATATTGTTAGGGTGTCTTGTACAAGTGAACCAGGAATCTTGGATTCCGATTGCCCAGGAAACGTCGGGGGTCTTTCAATTGATATCCACAAAACTTGAATTCCACATCTCCACGAATTATCTCGGTGTCTTTCTGAGAATGAAGCAGGAATCTGGGTAATGGGAGTCCTCATATACAGGCAACTTCATGACACTTGCGAAGGATGAATAAGGAATCAGGGCTACAGGGGTCCTCAATACAGAAAATATACAGTGCGTCTTGCTAAGGGCTAAACAAGATCCGGTCTTTGAGCACCCCTCATGCTTTAGAGCTATTTGTTATGTGGATATTACAAATCAATCATTCCTGGACTCCAGCAACACTCTGGTACTCTTGATAGTTGTGAACAAGAATCTGGCACTAAAAGTCCATTTAGATGCTCGGAACCTCTGATTCCAGATCCAGGACATCAGTAATTCCCTCGGATTTTTGGTATGTAAGCCCTAACCTCAGTGTTACCTCATACTCCAGAAACTTCAGGGGCTCTGCTGTTCGTTATTAGGACTTTGAGTTTAGGTGTTCAATTTTTTGAGGAGGTATTATTGGGAGGGAGCCAGGAAAGTTAGACTCCACGTCCCCAGGCATATTCTTGTCATCTTTATGGGAATACAAGAGTCTGTACTTCCAGGCCAACAGGAAACATCTCGTGGTTTTGCTTAGAACGAAATAGGAATGTGGGTCACTGTGTCCCTTGAAAGATTCTACACGCTTTACTAAAGAGGAACCAGGAAACTCGGTTTCCATGTAACTTGCAAATATTTGGGCATTTGATAAATTATCCGTGGCTTAAGGCGGTGTTTATACCTAGGAAAAGATAGCGACTTTAGCAAATGCTAATCTGAAACCTGGGAGTCCTGTTTCTCATATTATACAGAGCAATGTCCTATATGCATACCACAAATTGGGCATTGCCGATCCCCAGGAACCTGTTGCCCCTCTTGATACTTGTAACTGAGAATCTGGCCTACTGGACAAATTGTGTCACAGGGTCTTGTAAGACCAGATTCCACAATCCACGCAATCATCCGCCATTTGTTAATGTGATCACTGGCTTCAGGTTCACCTCGTATGACAGAAATTACTGTTGGACATTCGTTTTCGCATTGAGAATATGGGATTAGGGGTTCCCACATATTTAGGATGTATTCTTAAGGGCGAACCAGCAATCTTTGATTCCAGGTCCCAGGGAAACTTCTAGGGGTATGAGTATTGGTATGTAAGAATTTGTACTTCCATGTCACCAGAAAAACTCCGTGCATCTTCCTGGTAATACAAAAAGGAATGTGGGTTACATAAGGCCTCAATCCATTTCTACAGGGATTCATTATAAAGGCTTATCTGCAATCTGGGTGTCCTGTTCTCCAAATTATTCAGAGCAAATTGCCACTTGGAAAGGACAAGTGTCATTAATGATTCCCAGCAACCTTCTAGTCCTCTTGATTGTTGTATCCAAGAACCAGTTCATGCAATTCAGTTGGGTTTCTCGGCACAACTGAAGCCAGATTACAGGACTAAGGCATCATCTCGCCATATTTGTGTGTAACTCTTGTCTTAAGATGTACCCTGTAATCCTAAAACTTCCGTTTGTGCATCTACTTTATATGGCCTTGGGGTTTTGAGGTTGCTAAGCATGTAGTACATATTTTTAAAGGTAACCAGGAATCAGGGATTCCACGTACCTGGGAAACAGCTGGGCATCTGTCTATTTTCATACAGAATTTTGGAAACCAGATCACCAGGGAAAATCAGGGCATCTTGCTGAGAAAGAGAAGAGAAAGCGGGTTCAGGGGTCCTCAATCGTTAAAATGTATATTGCCTCTTGATACGGTTTAATGAGGAATCTGGGTTTGTAGGTCCTTCCATTTTTCAGAGCTACTTGCTGGGTGGACACCTAACATTTATTATTACAGATCCAAGAAGAATCTGGTCCTTTTGATAGTTGTAATCGAGGATTTTGACCTACAGTGTCATTTGTTTCTTATGAGCATCTTCTGCCATAATCCAGTTCCCCAGGTATCAACTGGCATTTTGTGACAAAATCCCCAGCTTCAGGTTGCCTCAAAATACCTAAATTACCTATAGTCAGGGTGGTGGGAATTGGGATATTGGGTTTAGAATATTCCACATTTTTTATGATGTCTTGTTAAGGGGAACCTGGAAACTTGGATTACAGTTCCCAGGTACTATATGGGAGTTCTTCTATTGATATCCAAACAACTGGAATTCTATGTTCATCAGGAAATATCTCGGGGATTGCTGAGAATTAAGCAGGAATTTGCATAATGGGAGTCCTCATATACGGAAAACTACATGGCCTCCAACTACGGAAGAATAAGGAATCTGGGTTACACGAGTCCTCAAATCCCAAAAACCTACATGGAGTCTTACAAAGGGAGAAAAACGTATCAGCGATTTGGAGCACGAATCTGGAAATGGGAGTCTTCATATACAGGAAACTACACGGGCTTTTGCTAAGGAAGAATAACGAATCTGGGTTGCACTTGTACTCAATTCCAAAAATGTTCAGCGCATCTTGGTAAAGCCTCCAAGACTCAGACTTAGACGTCCTCATATTTTTCAGAGCTGTTTCCTATGTGCATATTAGGAATCACTCATTCCAGAAGTCCTGCGATACTCTGGTCCTCTCGATTGTTTAAACGAAAATATGGCACTACAAGTCCATTTAGATTCTGGATCCTCTAATGACAAATTCCAGGACACAATTAATCATCTCAGGTTTTTTGAATGTAAGCCCTGAGTTCAGGGTTACCTCGTACTCCAGAAACTTCTAGTAGTTCAGCTATTTGGAATTAAGACCTTGGGTTTAGGTGTGGCGCCATGTTTAGAAGGTATTTTTGGGAGGTCACCAGGGTCTTGGTATACAAGTCCATAGGAGCATTTTGGAGTTTTTCTATTGGGAGCCACGTGTCTGGATTTCTAGGGAATGGGGAAACATCTGGTGGTTTTCTGGGAACAAAACAGGAATCTCACACAATATGTCCCCAGAAAGCTTCTACTCATGTTACCAATATGGAATAAGGAAAATCAGTTTCCATGTGACCAGCAAACTTCTGGGCAGTTGTTAATTTTTCCCTGGCTTAAGGTAGCTCTCATACCTAGAAGCCTACAAGAAATTTCTAGATGCCAATCAGGGAATTGGAGTCCCAGAACCCACACTTTTCTGAACTAATTCTTATGTACGTACTACAAATCTGTCATTACCGATTTCCAGGAACCTGTTGCTCCTCTTCTTATTTGTAACAGAGAATCTGGCCATCTGCTCGACTTTTTTTGCAGGAGGCTCTAAGGCCAGATTCCAAAACCCAAGGAATTATGTCGCCATTTTTCGTGTAATTTTTGACTTCAGGGTTACCTCCTAATCCAGAAACTACTGTTGGAATTTTAGATTGATATTCGTAACTTGGGATTAGGTGTTCCCAAATATTTAGGACATATTCTGAAAGAGGATCCAGCAATCTTGGATTCCAGGGCCCTTCTGACCTTTTGGGCTTATGAGTATTGGTATATTAGAGTTTGTACTTCCATGTCGCCAGGTAACTTCCGGGAGTCTTACTGAGAACAAAAAGAATCTGGGTAATGGGAGTCACCAATCTACTAATTCTAAATGGACACATTATAAGGGCTAATCTCGAATCTGGGATTCTATTTCCACACAAAATCTAGGGCTACAGGCCTCTTGGATATGAAAGTTTTGTCAGTATAAATTCTCAGCAACCTTCTGGTTCTTGATAGTTGTAATCGAGAATGTGGACCTAGAAGTCCGTTGGCTCCCTCGGGACAACAAAGGGAGTATTCCAGGACACAAAGAATCTTATCACCATATTTGTATGTATCTATCACCTTAAGATGTATCTTGTAATCCTATAACTTCTGTTTGTCCTTCTATTCCAATAGGATACCGGTGTTTTGAGGTTGCTAACTATTTATTACATACTTTTAAGGGTAACCAGGATTCATGGATTCCACGACGCTAGGGAATTTCTGGGCATCTGACTCTTTGTATACAGAGTTTTTGTATCCACATCACGAGGGAAAATCAGGGTATCTTGCTGAGAACGAATAGGAAATCTGGTTGTAGGAGTTCTCATTCACCAGATTTACAGGGCCTCTTGATAAGGTTTAATCAGCAATCTGGGCTTCAGGGTCCCTACATTTTTCAGAGCTACTAGCTCCGTAGATACCCTTAATCTGTCATTACAGATAGCCAGTAATATACTATTCTCTTGATAGTTGTAATAGAGGATTTGGCCCAAATATTATTTTGTGTCTTATGAACATCTAGGACCATAATCTGGTACCCCAGGAATCAAATGTCATATTGGTACAAAATCCCTCAATTCAGGTTACCTCAAACTACAGAAATTTCTTTTGGTTAGCCTGGTGGAATTGGGACATTGGATTTAGAAGTTTCTATATTTTGGGGAGGTCTTGTTAAGGGGAATCTGGAATCTTAGATTCCAGGTCCGCAATAACCTTATGGGAGTCTTTCTCTTGATATCCAAACAACTGGAATTCTGAGTCACCAGGATATATCTCAGTGCCTTTCTGAGAATGAAGCAGGAATCTGGGTAATGTGTGTCCTCACATACAGGAAACTACACGGCCTCTTGCTAAGGAAGAATAAGGAATTTTGGTTGCACGAGTCCTCAGCCCAAAAACCCACAGGGCGTCTTACTAAGGGGTAACCATGAATCATGTTTTTAATGTAGGAATCTGGGGGGGTCCTCAAATACAGGAAACAAGACTGCCTATTTCTAAGAAAGAATAAGGAATCTGGGTTACACATGTCCTCTATTCCTAAGAATCTTCAGGACGTCTTGCTAAGGGCTGAACACAAATCAGGGTTTTAGATGCATGAATCTGTGAAAAAAGAGTCCTCATACACAGGTAAATACATGGCCTTTTGCTAAGAAAGAATAAGGAAACTGGGTTACACGTGTTCTCTATCCCAAAAGAACTACAGGGACTGCTTGCTAAGGTCTAAACAAAAATAAGGGATTTGAAGCAGGAATGTGGGTAATACTCCTCATAATATGTATCTTTGAGGCCTCTTGCTAAGGAAAAATAAGGAATCTGATTTACACGGTTCCTCAATCACAAAATCTACATGGCATCTTGCTAAGGGCGAAACAAAAATCAGGGTTTCAACACAGGAATCTGGGGAAAGGGATTCCTGATATACAGGACACTACACAGCCGTCAGCGAAGCAAGAATAAGAATAAGGAATCTTGTTACACGAGTGCTGAATCCGAAAAAATTTTCAGGACGTCTTGCTACTGGACAAACATGAATCAGGGTTTCGAGCTCCCCTCATGTTTTGAGCTATTCATCATGTGGATATTAGGAATCAGTCAATTCAGGACTCCAGAACATTCTGGTCTTCTTGATAGTTCTAAACGGGTATGTGGCACTACAAGTCCGTTAGGTTCCTCAAGACAACTAAGGCCAAATTCCAGCACAAAAGGGATCATCTCACTATATTTGGTTGTAACTCTTCGTCTCAAGATGAACCTTGTATTCTCAACTTCCTTTTTGCACTTTTATTTTGAGAGGG
>NW_007233709.1:0-6123 GCF_000164805.1 Carlito syrichta | reverse complement strand
GGGAACTCTCGTTAACTCTTGGCAGAAGTATGAACTATTTCAACCTCTGTGGAAAATAGTATAGCAATTCCTCAATGAACTAAAAATTGAAGTATCATTTGACCAACAATCCTACTACTAGGAATCTACCCCAAGAAATAAAGTGCTTTTAGAAAATGATATATGCAACTTACGTGTTTAGCAGTGCTATTCGCAATATAAAAATCCTGGAACCAACTAATATGCACATCAATGATTGACAGCATAATGCAAATGTGATATATACATATGCATATACATATACACGCACACATATATGTATATATAATATATAAATGGAATAATATGTAGCCATAAATAATGTATGCAATTGCAACATGAATAAAAACAGAGAATATCATCTTATGTGAGCTATCTCAGAAAAAGATTCTAAAACTAAATTTAAAAATTACTAGACACAAATTAAAAGCAGGAAGGCAAGGAGGAAGCATGAAAGTTCAAAATGTATTTGTTGGTTACAATGTTCACTCTACAGAAATGGGTCACCTGAAGCTCAATGCTCACTATAAAGTATGTTAATGGAACTAACATGCAATTGTACCCCCTTAATCAATAATAAAATTTTAAAAGACAGTTAGAATGGGAAATATACACATTCACACACATATATAGAAAACCACAATCAACATGTGAAATGCAATGAGAAAAAATATATATCTCTAAGTTCTGTTTCTTTGACTTTCTATCTTCGTTAATTTATCTCACTTCTGTGACATATTTCTCCAAGAAATCAAGAGGAACCAAAATACTCCTTCAAAACTTCATTTAGAAATCTACTCAAATATTATGCAACCACACAAAAGGACAAACATATGGAATTCGCAGCAACTTGGATGGATTTAGAGTTGATCATACTCAGCGATCTATCACAGAAACAAAGAACAGCGTAGTATAGGTCTTCACCCCTAAGCAGACCTTGAACAATTATAATACTATTAAAAAATTGGCTGTAGTGGGAAACTTTCAGGGGAGGGGACATGGGATTGGCAAGTGAAGGAAACTGGTAGGGGAGGAAGGGGCATACCTCATCAACAAGGGTGCCTGCATAATCAACGTTTGTACACCTAACCCTGAATTGTATCCCACATGTTTATAATAAAACATTTAAAAAAGAAATATCCTCAGCTACGTATTCAATTTTATTACTCTCATGTTCTACATTCCATAATACAATAAAAATCAAATGCAATTCAGTCACGTTATCACAACGAAATTTATTACAAGGAAATTCTTGCTTAGTGTTCCAACTTCATGGTCCTAATTTCCACCATATTTCTACATGTGTTCTGATCACAATTATATGTATATTCTCTAAGAAACTTAGTAACTTGGAGCTTACTCACCTTTTCTCCTCCATTCTTTTAACTCCTCAACAGACTCACCTTTCACATATATGTTTCTCCTGTTTCTTTAAGGAATTCTTGGTTTTTGGTATTCAACTCAAAAATATTTGAGACTTCACACATCACTCAGTTCCAAATCAACTTAGACCCTGTAAGCATTTGTTACAGAAGCCCCTCATTTCTGTTCGTAATTTGTCTCAGTCAGTACATGCTGCCATAATAAAATGCCAAACACAGTGTGGTTTGAATATCAGAAATACATTTCCTTAAACTTCTGAGATCTTGGAGGTGCAAGATCAAGATGCCACATGATTCATTTTGCAGGAAAGAATCAGTTTCTAGCTTGAAGATGGAAGCCTGCTCACATGTGATAGAGATAAAGGGAGAAAACCAATACTGACAGATAACAACAACCCTTCTCCATTTATCCTCTCACTTAACCATAATAACCTCCTAAATACCTTTCTTCAAATACAATCAAATTGCAGTCAGAGATCAAGACACACTTTTTGAAGGGACACAATTCTACCCATAACAGCCTTCCATTTTAACATTCTGTGAAGTACATTAGACAGGCAGCACAAAAGAAGTCACACTTCTGAGCAGAGTACTCACAGATATAGACCACTAACCCTCACAGATTTTGATGTACTAAAGTTTCACCACATCATGATAAAATAAGAAAAATTTAATTTCTTTTTCCCACCTTTGTAACTCAACTTTCTCACTGAATTGCCTTGTGATTAGGAAACTAGAGTTCCTGTTTCTCGTGTGAGTACCAGCAGACCTCACTGGATCCAGCCCAGTGGCAGGAATTCCTTCGAAGTCATTAAATATTGTGAATTTTAACCAGCTTCTTTTCACCTATTGATCTTTCTGTTTTCCATCTTATTGGGAAGAGGCTTCTGATCACTGAGAAATTCTAATTAATGCTCTCCTTTGTTGCTCTGTGAGTCATTCCATGTTCTGCTATGTCTTTCCAGGTGCCAATTATACATAGTGATATTAGATTCTTGATGAAAACAGCAGGTCAATGATAACCTCTGGGGGCAGTTCTGGTTTATGCTGCACTATATAAAGAGCTACAAAATCATCACTCCATTGCCAAAAAAAGAGAAAATTATAGACAAATTGAGTATCAAGTAATTTTCTGGGACCTATCAGATAACTCATTTTGCAGGAACATCTCTGACCCCAAAAGCCAGAGAAAGAAACATACAAAATCACACGTGTGACCTGCTTAATTGAAGCAGAAGGTACACGGAAACAACTTGGATGGTGCACTTCCATGTTATTTACTATGTATGTCCAGAATAAAGATGTGTATTATGTGAAGTGAAAGCTCTTGAGAGTGCCCACACCACAGTCCTGTGGACTTTTCCTCCAGAAACCTTCAGTTTCTTAAGGTGACAATCCAAATGGAAATACTCTAGAATGGAAGACGGGAGGTTTTATCAGAAAAACACATAAACCTTTCTCCAAATACTCCTAAATTGGAGGATCAATCAGAATCACACAGAGAGCATATACCCAGATATCCCTGTAGAGGGCATTTTTATAGCATCTTAACATAGGAGGGGAAATACTTTTGCCTTGTTCCAGATCCCCTCAGGCTCCTGTATCACCTAAGAGAAGAAAAAGTCAATAATGGTGACAGTTAAAAGAAATAGAGTTGATACTCTTTCACACAAGAAGGGAGTAGAGGACAGGTGACAATGGGCTCCACCTGGAGACCCCTGTACAGGTAATTCCCAGAGACACAGGGTCATAAAATCATGGAAATTTAATTATAATATATAGCAATCCCTTCCCCAATACATCACCACCACACTAACTTAATAGGAGTGTATTAAAGCTAATGTGCAATAATTTCCATAGTCTATGTTAGGACAAGAACAACAGGGGAGGCAAATCAATGTCACTAGAGGAGTTGGAACCTCTGGCACCTACAGCTTCAGACTTGTTCAGCATCCCTTTCTCACTCTTCTCGGACACTGTTTCTCTTTCCTTAGTGACATTTGTCAAAGTTTCTATTCTGTTCATGGAATTTTGGGATTTCCATGTGACTGCCGTAGGGTTAAATCAGAGACACACAACCATGACGAAATCAGGGATTTCCTACAGGAATATGGCTTTGGTGATTTTAAGTGTATCTAAGAAGGGCCTCTGTCTGTGTGTCACATGACCTGAGGTCCACTGAGTAGGAAGCCTGAAAGGGAACACAATTAAGAGGCTGGAGATATAAGTGGACAAGGCTTTCTGCCTTCATGATTAAAAGGGGCCTCAGGAAGTCTGGAGTTCCACTAGTTGATGAACCACACTTAACAACCAGATGACATCCCCCAATGAGGTGACATCATAGCAGAGCAACATCACATGAGCAGCCAAAAATGAACTGCCTCTGCCCCCTAGTCTTCAAACGTTTTCCCTTCTTTGGATGTGTGAACTCCAGTTTCCCCTGGGTGTTCAAGGTGTTCTTCCAACAGAAGTCTGGTCTCAGCCACAGGCTCCAACCCTGGTGGTGACACTAGTGTCCTGAGCAGTAGTCACAAGAAGCAACCCAGTGTTCCCACACTTTTCAGGTCTCCTCCATTGCCAGAAACAAGTGTCAGCACAGAGCCTGTGTTAAGGGTATGACAAAGGCCACAAATCTGAGGAAGCACTGGGATATTGCATTGCAGACTCTGTTGTGGGATGTAGGATCCATGGCCCTGTTTCAATCACCAAAGATCTCTCAACACACGTGTACCTCCTGCTCACCCCAGGGGGGAACATGTAAGGCCCTCCACATAAGCAGTTTCTGGTTGAGGTCTGCAGTTTTTGCAATCAGACCAGGAAGTGAGTGCTTCTCCTCAACAGGGACTGTTTAAGTGTGCTCACCTGTTCATGAGGCTTGAGAACTAAAATGAGATTCAGTCTCCCCCTGTGAACCAAGATGGAACTTCCATCCACGATGAGGGCTGGACTGCAGTGGGTGCTCAGCACCCACCCAGACAGGCTTCAGACCCAGAAGAGGTGATCAGGAGACTGGGGAATGGTTTTCTCTAGGGAACTAGATCTTTCCTTTTTCAAAAAAGTCTATAATAATAATAAGCTGATAAGGACTACTGAAGTTTGCACAATATATTCCATTCTATTGGGAGCATTTATCAAATTCAATATTTCAATGAGAACAAATGTAGGAGGAGATTTGAAACCCTGCCAGATATCTTAATATTAAGTAACTGTAGGGAGGGAGGATTTCTACACCTAGATTCACACACATACTTATATATGTACACATATACAAATGAGTGAAAATTGTGCGAAGAACACTGATCACAAGAATATGACATTCAGATAAGAAAGCCTATATTAGTTGGGTTGCCTTGTAGTCATTGTAGTGAGTGTTCAGAAAGAGGAATGTGTCCTGTGAAGGTTGCTCTTCTGTTGTAGGAGCTCAGTCAATATAGAGTTCAGGACATTCTGAACACTATCCTCATAAACGATTAGGATTTGACCTTAGCATTCCGTTTTCACATGATTCATGTGTCATCTATCTTCTCTTTCTCATTCAAAAATAAGTTTGGCTATAAAATATTCTACCTTATAAATATACAAATGACCAGAGGGCTACTAAGGTAAATACAGATACGTTTGTGCATTGAGAGCATCACCTAACAGCCATATCGCATCTCTTGAGAAGTACCTGAGAATAGAGCTCCTCACCATGGAGTGTAGCTGGAGGATCTTCTTCATGGTGGCAGCAGCTATAGGTAAGAAGTGCCTAAGTGCCAGGGTGAAGATGGGACCAGGGCAAGTCAAGAGAATTTCACTCATTCCTGTCTCATCTCCACAGGTGCCCACTCCCAGGATCAGATGGTGCAGTCTGGAGCTGAGGGGAAAAAGCTTGGGGACTCAGTGAAGGCCTCCAAGTGAGATTTCTGGGTACAGTTTCACCAACTCTTTTAGGTACTATGTGTGACAGGCCACTGGACAAGAGCTGCAGTGAATGGGACTGGTTTACCCTAGTACTGATGACACAAGCTATGCACAGAAGTTCTAAGATAGATCCTCCACGACCAAGAGCACGTCCATGAGCACAGTCTACATGGTGCTGAGCAAGCTGAGACTTGAGGACATGGCTATGTATTACTGTGCAAGAGACACTGTGTAAAAACCCACATTCTGAGAGTGTCAAATACCCTGAGGGAGAAAGCAACTGTGCTGAGGCTAAGACAGGGACAGAGACAATGTGGATACCCTGTTTTATGAGGTAAAAGTATGACTTTACAAGCAAAATATGAAGGAAACTGCTTTGGTGATTATAAGACACATTCACTGAAGTTTTTCCAAACCAGATGCTTGGGGTATCTCACTTTCTTTTTTAAAAAATTAATTTATTATAAAGATGTGGGCTACAATTCAGGGTTAGGTATACAAACATTGATCATGCAGGTACCCGTGTGGATGATGTATGCCCCTCCCTCCTCTAGCAGTTTCCCTCAACTGCCAGTCCCACCTCCCCTCCCCTGATAGTTTTCCACTACTGCCAATCACATTCTTATAGCATTGTAATTGTTCAGGGTAACTTTATGACTGAACATATGGAACTCAGTTCTTTGTTTCTGTGATAAATCACTGAGAATGATCAACTCCAATCTATCCAATTTGCTTCAAGTCCATATATTTGTCCCTTTTTGTGGCTGCATAATATCCTACTTTCTTAAGGTATCCCAATCCAAGCAAAGTCTCTGTGATA
>NW_007233708.1:0-6335 GCF_000164805.1 Carlito syrichta | reverse complement strand
TTCTTTGTCACAGTATACTTTATTTGCAAAAGTAAATGGGCTCAAATATCCATATTTCCATGAGTGATTTTTCTTTTAATCTTAAGTAAGTTACATTATCTCGTTTTGTCTCGTATGTAAAATGGAAATTAGAATAGAAATCTGACAGAGTTGTACTATTATGTGTGATAATATATTAAACATATCTAATATAGTAGCTGGTAAACAGTAGGCATTTTATTAATGCTAGTTTTCTTTTGTTCCCTATCCTTGTTTCCTAGTTATGCTTTGAGAAATATGACTAAAAAAACAGAATTTGTAAAGGATGCGTTTCATTTAATATATGTCTTAGTCTGTTTGCACTGCTATAACAAAATATCCCAGACTGGATCACTTGTAAAAACCAAAAATTTATTTCTTACAGTTTGGAGGCTGAGAAGTTCAAAATCAAGGTGACCATAGTGTATCTGGAAAGGGCCTCCTCCAGTGAGGATATCTTCTCCAGGCAGAGTCCTCACATGGTAAAAGCTGGAAGGACAAAAAAGCAAGTACTATGTCCTCACATGGCAGAGGAGATGGAACAGCGGAAGGGACTCTAGGGCACTCCCTTCAACCTCTTTTATATGGTCACTCATTTCATTTGTGAAGGCTCCACTGTCATGACTCTATCACATACTAAAGTTCTAAGCTCTCAACAGTATCAGATTCAAGATTAAGTATTAATATATGAATCTGGGGGAACACTCTCAGGAAATAGCATTATGCATATGTTACATATAAGTAGAGCTCTGGATAATAGGGTTTTTACCTCCTCTCTACATAGTATGTCTCTAGCAATTGCCAAGAGCAGGTAATATTCCTACATTTGAGCAGTCACATGTGGATGGAGCCCTTGCAGACCCATTTTCCCCAACATTAGTGATTGAGACTAACATAGGGGGTCTTCAGATGAGGTTTTATGACATTAACTCACAAAGTTAAGAGAGTTTACTTTATGAAACATCTCCATTTTATACTGGTGCTTCTGGGTCTTCTGAAGACCCTCATATGTGTGTATGTGTTGGAGTGGTGGTGGTGCTGATGTTGTCTTTTCCATTCCAAATATCAAATTTGTTTCATCAGAATAAGAACAGAAAAATTAGCCACTAGAAATGTATACACACAGTTGAAACATTTCTAATGGCTAATTTTGTAGACTCTTACCTAGGACATCCTTGTGGATGTTCTCTTTTGCTGTTTAGATCCTTTGTTTTATATATCCTGCCTTTCTCTGTTGCAGTGACCTAAGACCCTGCAGTCAAAATCAATACAGTTAAAGTGCTCCCTTCTGTCTTTTGTCTGATACATACTTTGACTTTTGTCTTATATTTTCTGAGAATCAAAAGTATGCGTGTGTGTGTGTGTGTGTGTGTGTGTGTGTGTGCGCGCGCGCATGTGCGTGTGGTCACCAAATGTAGCTTGAAATTAAAATCCATCATTTTATTTTAATTTTTTTGTAGAGACAAGGTCTTACTATGTTGCCCAGTCTGGCCCTCTATATCCTGGCCCAAGTGATCCTATCACCTCAGTCTCCCAAAGCTCTAAGATTACAGGCATGAGCCACAGTGCCTGGTCTTTAAAAATCATTATTATAAATTATCTGAGATCTTTAAAAGTCATATGAGATTTTTATTTTAAAAGTTGGTACAAAGGCATTATCCTTTTTGCAAAGAGAAAGCTTACCGGGTTTTGTGCCTAAAAGTTTATTTTCCATTCTTAGGTTTTTGTTTTTTGCTTTGCTTTACTTTGTTTTTAAAAATAATAAGCTTTTCAAAGAGCAATGAAACAAATCAACCAAAAGAGACATAGGCTACTGAATCACTTTAGATCATTCATTCTGAATTTGTATAGATTATTTTGATTCCAAGGTATCTTTTAAAGACCAAAATAAAATTTAAAATATGATGAAAAAATAATTAGGCACATTACTATATATTATATAGCAACAATTCTCTGATTCAGACTAATGGATGAGATCTTCAAGTGAGGTTTTGTGAACTTAACTCACAAAGTAGAGAGAATTTCGTTTATGAAATATCTCCATTTTATACTTGTGTGATATTTTCCAAGAAGCCATTCTTCATATATCCAAAGATTTGGGGAATATTTCTACAAGAAATCTTTAATCAGGAGCATTCTAGAAACGCTGTCTAGAATAACGTATTTAAACTTTAAAAAATTGCAACGCAGATGTCTTAAAATGCATTAATACAAATGAATAGATCTGGAAATTCAGTCTCCCATCCTTGTTTCTCAAGGTGAGTAATGTTGCTTGCCTGTGTGTTTTAAATGGGTATAATACAGGTAACTAATCACATAGAATTGTTTGATGGGTGGACTTGCTGACATGTATAAAATGCAGAAAGGAGTACCCAGCATGTTCGCCATAATTGCTACTATTATATGTTGGGTGAACAACTTATCTATTTATTTTTAGAGACAAGGTATTGTGCTGTTGTCCAAGCTAAAGTGCACTGGTTCATAGTTCACTATCACCTCGAACACTGTGACCTCAAACTCCTAAGCTCAAAGGATCCTCCTGCCTCAGCCTTCCAAATAACTAGGACTACAGGTGCATATCACCATGGCCATCTAAGTTTATTGTATTTTATTTCATTTGTAGAGACAGATTCTCACTGTATTGTCCAGGGTGGTCTCAAACTCATGGCCTCAAGCAATTCTCCTGCCTCACTCTCCCAAAGCACTTGGATTACAGACATGAGCCACCATGCCAGACCAAGAATTTTAATTTTAAATAGAAACTATAGCTATTACACTCAGCCCTAGATCTTTGAGGTTTTAATAGACACATGCACAAGAATCATGAAGTACTCATTTTATTAATGTAAGCACAATATTCAACAAAGGATAGTTCTGGCAAAAGCTGGGGGAAAAATCTTGGCTTAGGTTTAAAGCTGAAGTGAAACTTAGAATCTAGATTTGCCTTTGTTCTCACATTCTTAGGAGTGTGTGAAGAGATAAATGAGAGAGCAAGAACCTTTTCAAAGATTCAGGACCATAATTAGAGAGATGAGGATGGCACCCATGTAGTCACAGATGAGAACAAATCTAGGATGGCAGAGACAGAAAGTTCAGGAGGAAACTGAGCTTTACAGGTGCATTTTAGAGGATGATATCTCAAATATCAGTAATGTAGTTCAATGATTCTATCAAAATCTGCTCAATAATATGGCCACTTTAGGCCTGGATAGGTGCAGATATTTGTATCAAGAAAGTAACTAAAAATGTTCTTTCTAATATTGCCTCAAGAAGTTCTATGGACTGAAACTAAAACATGAGAACAGGTCATGTGCTTCACTCTTCCTCACTCTAAGAATTTATACCTCATATTTGAAAGATTATATTTCATGAAATAACATGGTATAATTATCACACAGTTTTACTGTTCACAGTGCAGACATATTGAAAATCTTGGTCTGTTCTTTGTGCTGAGACAATACAAACAGTCATGGATAATGCAAGGTTCTGAGTGATGTTGTCCTATGACTTGTGTAGCTTCAAGTTTGCTGGCCTTTAATTTCTGCTGCCATGGAAACTGCCCTGAATAGCCCAGACTCTCAGTGATTTCCTGAAGGCAGAGTGGCAACATATCTAAGAAGAGTGATACTGTCTCTATTACCATCAATCGATATTTATTAAACTCCAGCAGCCTGTCTTGAGCCACATTAGCTCTGCACTGAGGTTTGCCCCCAGCTTGTGCGTGGTTGACCTGAGGCCCAGGAGGTCAGACGGGTGAAGCGAAGTGACTCCAGATTACGACCAAGAATTAAGGCTGTAAATTCTGTAGAATTGGAGCTTAAGTGACTGAAGCACCAGAGTCTTGGTAAAAATTTAAACACTCTGAACATCAAAATATGAACCCAAGGAATTTAGGTTTCATCAGAAATAGTAACAACGGAATGATGTATTTTTAGTGTACATGTGTTTGGCAGATTCATTTTTATAAATGTTCCTTAGAGTCCTTTTTATTGTTTGATAGTTTAGATTCCTAGTGTAGGACTATGCTTTTTAACTTCTGGAGTCTTTGTTATTGATCGAGTGTTTTACAGAACTAGTCAGCTTAAAGCGTCTGCAAATCAGGGTGATGTTTTTGGATTAAACGCCCTTGGTTGGGATTCATGGCTTAAGAATGACTTTGATAAGTCCTCTCCCAACATCTTCACCCTTTATTGCTTTACATGCTCTTTCCTGGAACAGAGTATCTTTTGGTAGCCTCACATGTAGCCCTTAGTCTTTCTTTAAGTTTTTCCTTTTGTAAACTTTTATCTCAGCTCATGCAGTTCATATCTCTTGACTCTCTTGCTTTTTCTGTTTCTTCTCCTATGAACAAATGACAAAGTAAAGCAGCATAAAAAACTTACCCCATGCTTTCCCATCCACTGTTCCTCTCATCTAGATTTTGTTGTTGTTGTTCACTAACTTTATCTTTTTGGTCCTGAATTTTCTGATTCTATAAGAGTTAAATTGCCTTCTCCTCAGTGAAGCTTTACCTCATTTCTTAATGTCTAGTTACTTTCTCCCTGCTTCTACTACACTTTAAAAAATCAGTTACAGCATTTAACCCATTGTATTATACTTAGTTGTTTAAATGTCTGTGTCTGCATTTCCCTGAGAGCTTCTTCATTGAAGTTGCTACATCTCATTTCTCCTGACATTTGTTTGAATTCCACTGATTGGTATCAATAAAGATATATTTATTGAAATAAGTGAAACAATAAAATAAAAGATTCTGCAATGAAAACAAAACTACTCTAAACTTACTGTTTTATTCCTTTAGAGTAATGTACTAGTTTGCATTGATAATCTACTAGGGGACAGAAACTAGAGCTAAAATATCACTGTCATTGGCCTAATACGCAATGTATGATACATTCCCAATCAATATTAATGTTGAATTAAAATTGTTAAGCATTCACAAAATAGTATTTGGGTCCACCAAATTGTTCAATGATTATAATTCTTGGCAGCAAATTGACATTTGCAGAACTTGTGAAATACTGCTATTTTATCCAGAAAGCTTGATTGCAAATATGATACTGCTGAATTTAGGTTTTGTGTAGATATGAAGGCTTTGGCAGTGGAGTAGATGATTTAATGTTTTGGGGCACTCTGCTCGCATCTGAATGACTGACTGTACCCTTAGTTACTCTTCATAATAAGCTCCCAGAGGGTTTTGGTTTTTTGTTTTTGTTTCTTTACCTAGTTTTCCTTTTCATTTTTCAAATGGGAAAATTGAAGGGAAAAAAAAAAAAAAAGACAGGACTGTACCTGTGTTCATTGGTGGAAACTGTTGTTAAAATTTTAATGACATGATCACATTATCTGCTACAATTATTTTTTGGCACCATCAGCATTTCATTATCACTAGAACAGGAAAGGTAGAAAGTTTGTTTTTGTTTTGTTTTTTCTCTATCTGCAAATTATATATTTTTTTCAGGTTAGGATTATTCCAAACGAGGAGTCAGAAGGACATCACTTTCTTCCTTGTAGGTTGATATTTACTAAGTTCAAAAGGTGGCAAGGATGGGTTGGTCAGTGTAAGTAAAAAGATGTAGCTGTTCAAAATGTCTTGTGTGTCTCAACTGCGGTTTCATCATGTAATGTGAGGTGTTGTGATGCTCTTACATAGAAGCCATTCAAGCGTAAAACTCAAAGGCATTTTTAAGTTAAATATAATGGGAAGTTCTTTGCTGTTTTGGCTTATTTGCACCGTTTTTATCCTTCACCTGTATAAGTCAACATATTAAGTAGTTTGCTGATAAGAAACAAAGCTAGAACCCAGAGGGGGAGAAATCAGAATTAGATATTAAACTTCAAACTTCCAATCTGTTGCCTCATTACTGAGCCTTGCTGTTTCCATAGTGTATTTGCATCGCAATCATTAGCTCTGGCGTTTACATATGTAATCTTACCTGTGTTTTGTTCATTTTTCATATTAGTGCTAAAATATGCCGACCATTGCATTAGAATCGAATGGTATCAAGTTCTTAAAATGTTCACTCTTTGTTTTAAAAAAAAGTAAAGTCATTTTAAAAAGTTTCAGCAAAATTTACAAGTAGAAAAATAATGTCTCCCATGTTGCATTTTTAAAAAATTTTAAATGAAAGGTAACATTAAATATATGACTATTACTGTTGACTTATAAATGTATAGTTTTTCAGATCATTATATCCTCCTACTAAATATTTTCAGACACTTTGAAACATGTTTTCCGAATGACCATATTTTTTAACATATTGAAAGAACTTGCCACTATATTTTACCAATAGGTTCCTATACATGAGGACCCCGCTGCT
>NW_007233707.1:0-5909 GCF_000164805.1 Carlito syrichta | reverse complement strand
TTGACTTCCTCTTTTCCTATTTGGATACACCTGATTGCCTTCTCTTCTCTGATTGCTCTAGCCAGGGCTTCCAATACTATATTGAACAGGAGGGGTGAGAATGGGCAACCTTGTCTTGTTCCAGTTTTCAAGGGGAAATGGTTCCAATTTTTGTCTGTTTAGGAGTATGCTTACTGTGGGTTTCTCATAGATGGTTTTACTGTTTTGAGGTATGTTCCCTGTATGCCTAGATGTTCGAGGGTTTTTATCAAGAAGCGGTGCTGGATTTTATCAAAAGCTTTTTCTGCATCTAATGATATAATCATGTGGTTTTTGTTTTGACAACTGTTGGTGTATTTAATTACACTTATGGTTTTACAAATGTTGAACCAGCCTTGCATCCCAGGTATGAAGCCTACTTGGTCATGATGGACGATTTTTGAGATGTGTTGTTGAATCCGGTTTCCTAGGATCTTGCTGAGAATTTTAGCATCTTTGTTCATCAAAGATATTGGCCTGTAGTTCTCTTTCTTTGTTGGATCTGTACCTGGCTTGGGTATTAAAGTGATGTTAGCTTCATAAAATGATTTGGGGAGAGTTCCATCTTTTTCAATCACCTGGAATACCTTCAGTAGCATTGGTATCAGCTCCTCCTTAAATGTTGTAGAATTCTGCTGGAAAGCCATCTGGACCAGGGCTTTTTTTTTTGTAGGTAGTTTTCTTATTACATAGTCAATTTCCTTGATTGTGATGGGTCTATTTAGGGTCTCAATTTCTTCTTGTTCCAACCTAGGCAGGTTGTGTGTTGTCAGAAAGTCCTCCATTTGCTTAAGGTTTTCAAATTTGTTTCCATACAAGTGTATGTAGTAGTCTCTAATGATCTTTTGTATTTCATCAGGGTCAGACATCACTTCATCTTTTGTGTTTCTGATTGTGCTTAGTTGGGTTTTTTCTCTCTTTTTCTTGATCAGGCTAGCTAGGGAACCATCGATCTTGTTTATCCTTTTGAGGAACCAGTATTTTCTTTCATTTATTTTTTTTGTATTGTCTTTTTCTCTTCTATGTCCTGGATTTGGGTTTTTATTTTGGTGATCTAAATTCTTCTGTTGAAATTAGGGTTTTTGTGATCTTGCTTTTCCAGCTTACTTAGGAGGCTTGTTAGGCTGTTAATTTGTGATCCTTCCATTTTCTTTGTGTGCATTTGTAGAGATATAAATTCCCCTCTTACTACAGGTTTCATGGCATCCCAGAGATTTTGGTAAGATGTTTCTTCATTTTCATTTGTTTCCAGGTATCTTTTGATCTCTGTTTTGATTTCATCATTGACCCAGGAGTTGTTTAGCATCATGCTGTTTAATGTCCACTCTTTGTGGATTTTGGGGGGACCTTGTTGCTATTAGTTTATTCTTATTCCACTGTGGTCCCAGAAGGTGCATGTTAAAATTTCAGTCCTTTTAAAATTGCATATGCTTGATTTATGGCCAACTATGTGGTCGATCTTAGAATACATTCCATGCGGTGATGAGTAGAATGTGTATTCTGTGGTCTTAGGATGGAGTGTTCTATAGGTATCAATTAAGTCCATTTGGTCCAGAGTCTCATTGAGGTTCCAGATCTCATTGCTGACTTTTTGTCCTGATGATCTGTCTAGGGTTGTGAGTGGGGAATTAAAGTCCCAGTTATGAGTAGAGTCAATATCTTTCTTTAGTTTTCCTAGAAGTTGCTTTATGAAAGTTGGTGCAACTATGTTGGGTGCATATATGTTTAGGATAGATATTTCTTGTTGGTCGAGTGAACCTTTTCTCATTATGTAGTGGCCCTCTATATCTTTTTTAATTTTTGAGAGCTTAAATGGTATTTTGTCTGACATTAGGATCGCGACTCTTCCTTTCTTTTGTGTTCCATTCACTTGAAAATTTGTTTCCCATCCTCTTTCTTTGCATTTGTGCATGTCCTTTCTAGTGTGATGGGTCTCTTGAAGGCAGTATACTGTTACCTGATGATATTTTATCCATTTTGCCATTCTATATCTTTTCAGTGGTATGTTTAGTTCATTCACATTCGGGTTAATTATTGAAATGTGAGAGTTCATCCGTATCATAGAGTTCTTATAGAGTTGTTGTTCTTCCACTTGTTTTTGTCTTTCTTTTGGTTTTAGGGTTGGTTCATGTGTATTTTATTCTTTTCCCTGTACTCTTGTGAAGAACGTTGTTCTTTTTTTCTTTTCTTCTGTGTTTAGTACTTTCTTAAGTGTTTCATGTAGAGGTGGTTTGGTGGCAGTGTAAGTTCTTAGGGATTGCATATCTGGGAAAGATTTCAATTCTCCCTCGCTGATGAAGATGAACTTGGCTGCGTAGGTTATTCTTGGTTGAAATTGTTCATCTTTTAGGACTTTGAAGATAGTGCTCCAAGCTCCTCTAGCCTGCAGGGTTTCTGTAGATAAATCTGCTGCTATTCTAATTGGTCTTCCATGGTAGGTGATCTGACCTTTTTCTATTGCTGCCTTTAGGAGTTTTTCTTTTATGCCTACTTTGTTTAGGTGAATTATTATGTGTCTAGGAGTTGGTCTTCTCATTTGTTGTCTTGCAGGGGTTGTCTGAATCTCTTGTTGGAATTTTTGCATCACTGATTAGATAAGGGAAGTTTTCTTGAATGATCTCATGGAAAGTTTGTTCCAGTGTAGTCTGTGTCACTGTTTCTGCCTCAGGAAGGCCAACTACTCTTAGATTTGGTCTCTTGACGTAATTGCTCATCTCTTGAAGGTTTTGTTCTGTTTTTTTGAGCTTATTTTCTGTGTTTTTAAGAGTTTGGGTTACTTCTATATTTTGGTCCTCAAGCTCTAAGATTCTTTCTTCTGCTTGGTTCATTCTGCTTTTCATGCTTATCAGTTTGTTATTTATTTCATTCACAGTATTCTTTATTACTGTTATCTCAGATATCAGCTCCTTTCTAGTTTCTTCTTGTCTCGCCTCAATTCTTTTTAATCTCTCCATTAATGTCTTGATATCTAGACTTGTAGTTTGAGACCAGTCATTCTGGGGTCTCTTCATTGTTTGCATTGTGAAGTCAATTTTATCAGTGTCTGCCCTCCCAGGGGTCTGGGGGAGACCCATATTCTTCTTTTGGTTTTTCTTCATTTGTGAAGATTTTTCTCTCTCTCCCCCTTTCCCTCCCCTTCTTTAAATTCTGTTTTTCAGGGAAGGTGGGGTTGCTTTTGTTTCACTTGTGCAAACTCCTGTTCTTCCCTATGACAATCCTCTGGTTTTGTTCACTTTTGAGGTTAGAGTGTGGACTGCGGGCTGTGCTTTTTGCAGTTTTGAGGTTTAATTGAGGGGGAAGCTATGATTCAGAATCTACATGCTGATTCCAGCATCCACCAACAGGTGTATGAGCACACTAGAACCTATTTCCCACTGCCTTACAGTCTGTCTGTGCAGCAGGATGTAGGTTTGGTCCCTGGATCAAAAGGAGGTACAAAAGAGGAAAATAAGGGAAGAAGGGGGGATCAATAGGAAGTTAGAAAGAGAGAAGAGTGATAGGGAAAACAGACCTACATACCAACTATCAGGTGAAAACGAGACACAAGGCTGGAGAGAAGTGAAAATAACACGCAACAAAAATTCCCTAAAGAATACTGGTATCAGCCGGGCTCGGTGGCTCAGCCTGTAATCCCGTGCCTTTGGGAGGCTGAGGTGAGTGGATTGCCTGAGCCCGCGGGTTCGAGACCCGCCTGGGCAGCGAGACCTCATCTCTACAATAAATCAAAAAATCAGCCGGGCGTGGTAGCGCATGCCTGTAATTCCAGCTACTTGGAAGGCTGAGGCGGAAGGATCGCCGGAGCCCCAGCAGGTCGAGGCTGCGGTGGCCGGAAGCGGCCACTGCACTCCAGTCTGGGTGACAGAGTGAAACTCCAACTCAAAAAAAAAAAAAAAAAAAAAAGAATACTGGTATCTACACAGAGACAGACCAATAAAATCGTGAAACAGCTAGTGTAAGTCAGAAGCAAACAAAGGTGAGCAAAACAAACAGACAAAATGACAAAATCAAAAGTCAAAATAAGAGATCAGACTAGCTCTGGTATCTTTCCTGAGTGTCTAAGCTCTTTTCAGCTCTGATCTCAGCCTCTCCCCTCTGTTTTCGTTTCAGGCATCCAGATTTGCTCGCAGTTTGAGTTTGTTTTTTTAACCTGCTGCCTGGGAGGTCTGTGTTGCTTAGTTGCCTTTGTCTGATTCAGCATAGGGGAGGGGCTTTGTCTCCTGTTTAGCGATGTTACTGTAGGAACCGCGGCGGAGGCTGGTGGAAGGTGGGTGGGGCAATGCAAATCTTTGCCTGGGGAATGGCTGAGGTGGCAGTTTCACTTTCGTGGATCTTTTCTCTCCACTGGTCTGGGTCCCTGTTTGATCCACTATGGTGGACTGTGGTGTTGTGGGAGGCACCGGAGATCAGCTGCACAGCTGGACACTGGATCTGGGGTGCCACCAGCAGGCTGGGGTGGGGGAGGATCAGGAGTTCCCTCCTCTGGAGCTGAGAGCCTCCAATCAGCATCTCTTTAAGATATGCTGTTCCTTTACAAAAGCATGGGGTTGTGCACTGAGTGCCTCAGTCAGGGTGGGCCCAGAGTTCCAGAGCTCCAAACCTCCAAAGGGCAGGTGGTGAGCGGCAAGGGTGGTCCTGGGCCCCTCACAGGGTACTTTAGCCAGAAATGGGACTGGTATCTCTGAGGGACGGGTGCGCAGAGCCTCTCTGGATGACCAGCGGGTTGGTGCTGGGTACTGGGTGAGATGATGTAGCCAGGGAGGGAGCCAAGATCCCAGAATCCCGTGCAGGCAGGAGTTACATATGTAGTACAGCAGGCAGCCAGGCCTGCAATATCTGACCCTGTGTGGGACCAAAGGTCTCTGGGCCTCAGACCAGTGCAGCTAGTGGTGGGCCAGGGGATGGGGGAAGAAAAGTAAGAGTCTTTTTGGGAACTCACGTTCGGAGAATCTCACAAGTCTACCTGTGCTGTCGCCATCTTACCAGAACTGCTCTAAGTGCAAGTTTCTAAGCATCACAGCAGTTAATCCTCACAACCTTTGAGGTAAGAACTATTATTCTTCCTGTTTTACAAATGAGTTAACTGAAAGCTTAAGTATAAGAAGAAAATTTTTGTTATATCCATGTGAGCCCAAGACTTTGCATAAAGACATCATTTTTGTTCTGACACTCCTAAAAGTCAGGGGGCTGGTGTGGGAAGCATCCAGGAACTTCTAGAAATTGTAGGCAGTGCTTCTGTGTATGTGTAGATGAGCTTTTCTGGGGATAGTGTCTATAGATTTTTTCAGGCTTGTCAAAGCTTAAAAACAATTTCATGAAACTATTTTCCCTACCAATAAATTTATAAAGTAAGGAAAGGGCAGTGCAGGGTTGAAAACACTGCTGAAAACAGGAAACCCTGATTTTCACAGGAGTTCTTGGGCAATTTACCAAAGTTGAATGACTTCCACATCCATCTCTTCTCAGAAGTCTGGTTACTCACACACCTCAACCATATCTTGAACTCAGTGGTTTTCATCAGCTGATGTGGAAACTTATTAGAAATAAAAATTGAGGTCCTACTGAGTCAGGGAGTGCAGACCAGTAACAACAATCTAGTTAAACAAGTCTTCCAAATTATTCTGATTGATGCTACGGTCTGAGAATTATTGATTAATTGAAGTTTATAGTTCACCCTCGTTGGGTCCTTGGATTGGATAACTTGTGCTCTATGATTCATATATTTAGCCCTAAGAAACTCTGGGTGTGCAGGAAGTACTTAGAACTTTCTTTGGTGGAAGAAGTGATTGTTTCTTTAAGGCTGCAGAATTGAAGGCAATGCTGTTAAATATGTTCAGCCTTTCCTACCCACAGCACAGTCCAAAGCAAGAATACACATTGGTGGGACTACCTGG
>NW_007233706.1:0-9033 GCF_000164805.1 Carlito syrichta | reverse complement strand
CTTTTCCAGGGACGTGGAATCCGTGATTCTGGTTACCTTTAAAAATATGTACTACTTGCTTAGCAACACCATCCCTCCAGGTCGTATCAAATAGATTCACAAAAGGAAGTTTAAGGATTACAGGGTACATCTTAAGACAAGAGTTACACACAAATATGGCGAGATGATGCCTTAGTCCTGTAATCTGCATTTAGTTGTGCCGAGAAACCCAACTGAATTGCATGGACTGGTTCTTGGTTACAAAAATCAAGAGGATCAGAAGGTTGCTGGGAATCTATAATGACACTAGTTCTTTCCAAGTGGCAACATGCTCTGAAGAATTTGGAGAACTAGAAGCCCAGATTCCACATAAGCCCTTATAACAGAGCCCTGTCAAAATGGATTGAAGCCTCCCATAACCCACATTACTTTTTTTTTTTATTATCAGGAATACGCCAGATGTTTTCTGGTGATGTAGAAGTACAAACTCTTACATACCAATAAACATACGCCAAGAAGTTTCCCAAGGACCTGGAATCGAAGACTGCTGGTTCCCCCTTAAGAATACATCCTAAATATGTGGGAATCCCTAATCCCACATTCTCAAAGCGAAAACGAATGTCGAGTAGTAGTTTCTGGACTATGAGGTAAACCTGACGCCAGTGACCACATTAACAAATGGCAGATGATTGCATGGATTGTGGAATTTGGCCTTACAAGACCTTGTGAAACAAACGGAACAGTAGGCCAGATTCTCAGTTACACTATCAAGAGGTGCACCATGGAGAAGGGCAATGCCCATTTTGTCTTGTGCATATAGGATGTTGCTCTGAATAATATGAGAACCAGGACTCACAGATTAGCATTTGCTAAAGTCCCTGTCGATACCTAGGTATGAGCACTGCCTTAAGCAATGGATAATTTAGCAAATTCCCAGATGTTTACAAGTTACATGGAAACCATGTTTCCTGGTTCCTCTTAGGTAAAGCCTGTAGAAACTTTCTAGGGACACAGTGACCCAGATTCCTATTTTGTTCTAAGCAAAACGATGAGATGTTCCCTGTTGGCCTGGAAGCCCAGACTCCTTGTATACCCATGCAACGATGACAAGAATATGCCTGGGGAAGTGGAATCTAACATTCCTGTTTCCTTCCAAAAATACCTCCTAAAAAAATTGAACACCTAAACCCAAAGTCCTAATTAAGAACAGTGGAGCCACTGATGTTTCTGGAGTATGAGATAACATTAATGTCAGGGCTTACATAAAAAAATCCGAAAGAATTTCTAGTGTCTTGTATCTTGAATCAGAGGTTCTGAGTATGTAAATGGATTTGTAGTGCCAGATTCCCGTTCACAACTATCAAGAGTACCAGAGAGTTGCTGGAGTCCAGGAATGATTGATTTGTAATATCCACACACAAAATAGCTCTAAAACAAGAGCGGAGCTCGAAGCCCTGATCTTCTGTAGCTCTTAGGAAGACTCACTGTAGATTGGCGGTATTGAGGACCCACATAGCCCAGATTCCTTATTCATCCATCGCAAGAGTCATGAAGTTTCCTGTATATGAGGACGCCCGTTACCCAGATTACTGCTTCATTCTGAGCAAGACACCGAGATATTTCATGGTGATGTAGAATTTAAGTTGTTTGGATATCAATAGAAAGACCCCCAGAAGTTTCCTGGGCAATTGGAAGTCAAGATTCCTGGGTTCCTTGTACAAGACACCCTAAGAATATGGGGACCTACAAGCCCAGATTCCTGATTAAACCTCATCAAGAGGCCCTGTAGAATTGGTGAATGAGAACTCCAAGAACCTGGATTCCCTTTTCGTATCTGCAAGATGCCTTGATTTTTCCTGTCCATGTGTATTCCATAATTCTGTATACAAAAAGACAGATGCCCACAAGTTTCCTAGGAACGGGGAATCCGTGATTCCTGGTTACCTTTAAAATACTAACTAAACATTTGGCAACTGCAAAACACTCGACCCCTCTCAAAATAAAAGGTCAAATGGAAGTTTGAGAATTACAAGGTTCATATTGAGACCAAGAGTTACATCCAAATATGGTGAGATGATCCCTTTTGTGCTGGAATCTGACCTTAGTTGTCTCGAGGAACCTAATGGACTTGTGGTACCAGATACCCATTTACAACTATCAAGAGCACCAGAATGTTGCTGGAGTCCTGAATTGACTGATTCCTAAAATCCACATGCTAAATAGCTCCAAATCATGAGGGGAGCTCGAAGACCTGATTCTTGTTTGTCCAGTAGCATGAAATCCTGACAATTTTTTCGGACTGAGGACTTGTGTAACACAGATTCCTTATTCTTCCTATGCTGGAGGCCATGTAGTGTCTTGTATATGAGGACTTCCTTTCCCCCGATTCCTGTTTTCAAACCCTGATTCTTGCTTAGCCCTTAGCAAGACGCCTTGTAGATTATCTGATTGAGGAACTGTGTAAAACAGATTCCTTATTTTTCCTTAGCAAGGGGCCTCTAAGTTTCCTGTTATGAGGAGTATTACCCACAATCGTGCTTTGAATCCCTTATTCTTGTTTAACCCTTAGCAAAAGGCCCTGTAGTCTTTTGGGATAGAGAACACGTGTAACCCAGATTCCTTATTCTTTCTTAGCAAAAGGCCGTGTATTGGCCTGTATATGAGGATCCCATTTCCGCAAATTCATGCTTCCAAAACCCTGATTCGTATTTAGCCCTTAGCAAGACGCACTGAAGTGTTTTAGGGATTGAGGACACGTGTAGCCCAGTTTCTTTATTCTTTCTTTGAAATAGGCAGTCCAGTTTCCTGTATTTGAGGACTCCCACTATCCAGATTCTTACATTAAAAACCTGATTCGTGGTTCCCTCTTAGTAAGATGCTCTGTGAATTTTTGGGCTGAGGACTCGTGCAGTCAAAATTCCTTATTCTTCCTTAGCAAGAGGCCGTGTAGTTTCCTGTATGTGAGGACTCCCATTACCTAGATTCCTGCTTCATTCTCAGCAAGGCACTGAGATATTTCCTGTTGACCTAGAATTCCAGTTCTTTGGATATCAAGAGAAAGACTCCCAAAGGTTATGGGGGAACTGGAATCCAAGATTCTTGGTTCCCCTTAACAAGACCTCTTCAAAATGTGGAATCTCCTAAACCCAATGTCCCAATTCCCACCAGCCCGACCACAAGAGATTTCTGTAGTTTGATGTAATCTGATTCAAGGGATTTGGTACCAATATGACATTTGATTCCTGGGGTACCTAATTGTCTTCCTAGATGTTCTTAATACACAAAAGTATATTTGGGCCAGATCCTCGATTAAAACTATCAAGAGAATAGAATGTTCTTGGGGATCTGTAATGACAGGTTAATGGTATTTAGCGAGCTAGTAACTCTGAGAAATGTAGGGACACTGAAGTCCAGATTGTTGATTAATCCTTATCAAGAGTCCCTCTAGATTCTGGCGAATGAGAACTCCTAGAACCGGATTTCATTTTCGTTCTCAGCAAGATGCCCTGATTTTCTCTCATTATGTGGATCCAAAAACTCTGTATACAAATATGCAGATGCCGAGAACTTTCCTACGGCCGTTGAATTCATGAATCATGTTTACCCTTAAAAGTAGGTAAAAAATATTTGGCAACTTCAAATACCAGGCCCCTATCGGAATAGAAGGAAAAACAGAAGTTTTAGGATTACAAGATACATCTTAAGGTGATAGTTACATACAAATATGGCGATAAAATTCTTTGGGTCCGGGAATCTGTCCTTGTTGTTCCGAGGAACCCAAAGGACTTGTAGGTTCACATTCTCGTTTACAACTCTCAAGAAGACCAGAAGGTTGCTGAGAATCTATAATGACAAAATCATCACACCCAAGAGGCCTGTAGCCCTAAAGAATGTGTGTAAATAGAATCCCAGATTACAGATTAGCCCTATAATGAGTCCATGTAGACTTTTTGGATTTGTGACCACAATAACCCAGATTCTTTTTGCTGTCAGTAAGACTCCTGGAAGTTCCCTGGCGACGTGGAAGTACAAACTCTTATATACCAATACTCATAAGCCCAAATGGTCAGAAGGGCCACGGAATCCAAGATTGCTGGATCCCCTTTAAGAAAACGTGCTAAATATTTGGGAACACATAATCCCAAGTTACGAATATCAATCTAAAATTCCAGCAGTAGCTTCTGGATTAGGAGGTAAACCTGAAGTCAGAAATTACAAGAAAAATGATGAGATGATTCCTTGGTTTGTGAAATCTGGCCTTACAGCCTCCTGAATAAAAGCTGAGCAGATGGCCAGATTCTCTGTTACAACTAATAAGAGGAACAGCAGGTTCCTGGGAATCGGTAATGACAGTTTTGTGGTACGTATACAGGAACTAGTTCTGAAAAGTGTGGGGACGGGGACTCCAAATTCCTGAGTAGCATTTAGAAATTTCCTGTAGGCGCCTAGGTATGAGAACTACCTTAAGCCAGGGAAAAATTAACAACTGACCAGAAGTTTACTGGTCACATGCAAACTGATTTTCCTTGTTCCACATTGGTAACATGAGTAGAAGCTCTCTGGGGACATAGTTTCTGAGATTCCTGTTTCGTTCTCAGAAGAACGACCAGATGTTTCCCCGTTCCCTAGAAGTCCAGACATGTGGCTCCAAATAGAAAGACTCA
Source organism: Carlito syrichta (assembly GCF_000164805.1). NCBI lineage: Eukaryota > Metazoa > Chordata > Mammalia > Primates > Tarsiidae > Carlito > Carlito syrichta. The sequence goes on along the minus strand of NW_007233706.1, from coordinate 4,390 downwards.
AGAATGTTCCTGTGGACTTGGAAACCAAGACCCTGGTTCCTTCCCCAAAATACCTTCCAAACATGGTGCAACATCTAAACCCAAGGTCCTAATTCCGAATTTCTGAACTACCAGAAGTTTCTGGTGTACACGGTAATCTTGAACTCGGGGCTTACATTCACAAAACCCGAGATGATTACTTGTGTCCTGGAATTTGGCGTTAGAGGACCCATAATCTAAATGGGCATGTAGTGCCATATTTTCGTTTAAACTGTCGAGATGACTAGAATATTGTGGGGATTTGGTAATGACTGATTCCTAATATCCATAGGAAACAGCTCTGAAAATTAAGGGGACGTCGAAGTCTGAGTCTTGTAGGACTTACATACGCATTTTTGGAATTGAGGACTCATATAACCCAGATTCGTTATTATTCTTTAGCAAGAGTCCATGTAGTTTCGTGTATATGAGGACTCCCATTCCCCAGATTGTTGCTTCGAAATCCTGATTCTTGTTTAGCCCTTACCAAGACACCCAAAAGATTTTTGGCATTGAGGACTCGTGAAAACCAGATTCCTTATCCTTTCTTAGGTAGAGGCTGGGTAGTTTCCTGTATATGAAGACTCTCATTACCGAAATTCCTGCTTCTGAACCCTGATTCCTGTTTAGCCCTTAGAAAGATGCCCTGGAGATTTTAGGATCGAGGACATGTGTAACCCAGATTCTATGTTTGGCGTTAGGAAGAGGTTATGAAGTTTCCTGTAAATGAGGACTCCCATTCCCCAGATTCGTGCTTCAAATCCCTGATACATTTTTCTCCCTTAGTAAGACTCCCTATAGGTTTTTGGGATTTGAGAACTCATGTAACCCAGATTCCTTATTCTTCTATAGAAAGAGTCCATGTAGTTTTCCGTATATGAGGACTCCCATTACTCAAATTCCTGCTGAATTCTCAGCAATACCCGAGATTTTTCCTGATGAACATAGAATTCCAGTTGCTTGGATATCAATGGAAAGACTCCCATATAGTACCTAAGAAATGTAATCCAAGTTAATAGGTTCCCCTTAACAAGACATCGTAAAAATGTGGAATACTCTAAACACAATATCCCAATTCCCACCAGCCTGACCACAGGAAATTTCGGTATTTTGAGGTAACCTAAAGCGAGGGATTCTGTCGCAAAATGCCAGTTGATACCTGGGGAACTGGGTTATGGCTGAAGATGTTGAAAAGACACAAGCGAAATTGTAGGTTCAGATACTTGATTACAACTATTGAAAGGACCAGAATCTTCTTGGATCTGTAATAAGAGATTTCAGGTATCCACGTTGCAAGTAGCTCTGAAAAATGAAAGGACCTACAATCCTAGATTCCTCATTAATTCTTATCAAGAGGCCTTATAGATTATGACGATTGAGGACCCCTGTTCTCGCATTGTCTTATCATTCTCAGTAAGAGCCTGATTTTCCCTGGCGATCTGAATTCCTAAATTCTGTAATCAAATAGACAGATGCCCAGCTGTTTCTCTGCTACGTGGAACCCGTGATTCCTGAATACCTTTAAAAATCTTTACTACATGCTTAGCAAACCTAAAACCCCAAGCCATATCAAATAGTTTCACAAACGGAAGTTTTAGGATTGCAGGGTACATTTTAAGACAAGAGACACACACAAATATAAGAGATGATGCCTTAGTCCTGTAATCTGGCTTTAGTTGTGCTGAGAAACCCAACTGAATTGCATGGACTGGTTCTTTTTTACAAAAATCAAGAGGGCCAGAAGGTTACTGGGAATCTAAAATGACACTTGTCCTTTCCAAGTGTCAAAATGCTCTGAAGAATTTGGAGGACTAGAAGCCCATATTCCAGATAAGCCCTTATAACGGAGCCTGTAGAAATGGATTAAGGTATCCCATAACCCATATTCCTTTTTTTATTATCATGAAGACGCCCAGACGTTTTCTGGTGACGTAGAAGTACAAACTCCTACATACCAATGCACATACACCAAGAAGTTTCCCCGGGACCTAGAATCAAAGATTGCTGGTTCCCCCTTAATATGTATATCCAAAATATGTGGGAACCCCTAATCCCACATTCTCAATGCGAAAACGAATGTCCAGCAGTAGTTTCTGGACTGCGAGGTAAACATGAAGCAAGTGATCACATTAACAAATGACAGATAATTGCGTGGATTGTGGAATCCAGGCTTACAGGACCCTGTGAAATAAACGGAGCAGTAGGCCAGATTCTCAGTTACAACTATCAAGAGGTGCAACAAGTTTCTGGGGAACAGCAATGTCCGATTTCTGGTATGTATATAAGACGCTGCTCTGAATAATATGAGAACCAGAACTCCCAGATTCCAGATCAGCATTTGCTAAAGTACCTGTCGATTTCTAGGTATGAGCACCGCCTTAAGTCACGGATAATTTAGCAATGGCCCAGATGTTTGCAAGTTACATGGAAACCGAGTTTCCTGGTTCTTGTTAGATAAATTCTGTAGAAACTTTCAAGAGACACAGTGACCCAGATTCCTATTTCAGTCTAAGCAAAATAACAAGATGTTTCCTGTTGGCCTGGAAGTCCAGACTCTTGCATACCCATAGAAAGATGACAAAAATATGCCTGGGGATGTGCAATCTAAGATTCCTGGTTCCCTTCCAACAATACCTCCTAAAAAAATTAAACACCTAAACCCAAAATCCTAATCACGAACAGTGGAGCCACTGTAGTTTCTGGAGTATGAGGTAACACTGATGTCAGGGCTTACATACAAAATATCCGAGAGAATTTCTAGTGTCCTGTATCTGGAATCAGAGGTTCTGAGTATCTAAATGGACTTATAGTGCCAGATTCTCGTTGACAACTATCATGAGTACCAGAGTGTTGCTGGAGTCCAGGAATGATTGATTCATAGTATCCACATAACAAATACCTCTGAAATATGAGTGGTGCTCGACGTCCTGATCTTTTTTAGCCCTTAGCAAGATGCACTGTAGATTTTCGGTATAGAGGACCCATGTAGCCCAGATTCTATATTCATCCTTAGCAAGATTCATGAAATTTCCTGTATATGAAGACTCCTATTACCCAAATTCCTTCTTCATACTCCGGAAGACACCGGAATATATCGTGGTGATATATAATTAAAGTTGTTTGGATATCAATTGAAAGACCTCCAGAAGTTTCCTGGGCAATTGGAATCCAAGATTCCTGGTTCCCTTGTACAAGACACCCTAACAATATGGGGACCTAAAAGCCCAGATTCCTGATTAAACCTCATCAAGAGGCCCTGTAGACGTTGGCAAATGAGAACTCAAGAACTCAGATTCCCTTTTCTTTCTCAGCAAGATGCCTTGATTTTCCCTGTCCATGTGTATTCCAAAACTCTGTATACAAAAAGACAGATGCCCACAAGTTTCCTAGGGTTGGGGAATCCGTGATTCCTGGTTACCTTTAAAAATACTTAGTAAACATTTGACAACTGCAAAACCCTCGGACCCTCTCAAAATAAAAGGACAAATGGAAGTTTGAGAATTACAAAGTTCATGTTGAGACCAAGAGTTACATGCAAATATGGCGATATGATCCCTTTTGTGCTGGAATCTGGCCAGAATTGTGCTGAGGAACCTAACGGACTTGCAGTGCGAGATAACCATTTACTACTACCAAGAGTACCAGAATGTTGCTGGAGTCCTGAATTGACTGATTCCTAATATACAAATGCAAAAAAGCTCCAAAACATGAGGGGGGATCGAAGCCCTGATTCCTGTTTTTCCAGTATCTAGCCGTACTGAGAATTGTTTCGTATTGAGGACTCGTGTATCACAGATTCCTTATTCTTCCTTCCCTGAAGGCCATGTAGTGTCCTCTATATGAGGACTCCCTTTCTCCAGATTCCTGTATTGAAACCCTGATTCTTGTTTAGCCCTTACCAAGACGCCTTGTAGATTTTGTGATTGAGGAACTGAGTAAAACTGATTATTTATTTTTCCTTTGGAAGGGGCCTCGACGTATTCTGCTATGAGGAGTATTACCCACATTACTGCTTCGAAATCCTTATTCTTGTTTAGCCCTTAGCAAGAAGCACGGTAGTTCTTTTGGGATAGAGAACACGTTAAACCCAGATTCCCTACTCTTTCTTAGCAAAAGGCCGTGTATTTACCTGTATATGAGGACCTCATTTCCGCAGATTCATGCTCCAAAAATGATTCGTGTTTAGCCCTTAGAAAGACGCCTGAAGTTTTTTAGAGATTGAGTACACGTGTAACCCAGATTCCTTATTTTTTCTTAGCAATAGGCAGTCCAGTTTACGGTGTTTGAGAACTCCCACTACCCAAATTCCCACATTAAAAACCTGATTCATGGTTACCTCTTAGTAGACGCTCTGTGGATTTTTTGGCTGAGG
>NW_007233705.1:0-8073 GCF_000164805.1 Carlito syrichta | reverse complement strand
CTCTTCAAGGAAATATATACAGTCTTCTTGTTCTGCATTTCTGTCCCCAACCTCAGCAGCACACCCAGAGCTGGATAGGAGGTCGTCATCCTGCACTTCCTGGACTGATTTCTGTGCTGGCTTCCAATTCTTGGGCATATTCTCTAACAGCATAGAGCAGCCTGGGGCTGGGTCAGAGAGTGCTCTTGAGACTGTAGCAAATAACTTTCTTCTCTCTATCTTCAGGGTCTACCACAAAGCTACAGTAGAGTCACCAATGAATACTTGCTTAATGAAATATGCTAGAATCCGATGAAAACTTTTTCCTTTTCCACACTGATGGCTTTCCTGGCTTGAGAAATGCCTTAAACAAGATGGTATTTCCAGCAATTAAGACTAGCGAAGACTCAGAAGATATCTAGGGTAAGCCAGAATTGAGTTAATCATTACTCTTCTGATTTGATACCTTAGTTACTTTGAATGGAGTCAGACTAGTTATCAAAGAAAATGTTTTCTGATATTTTTAAGCAGAATGATAAAGTATAAACAAATTCAAAATTTCAATAATTACTGAGTTGCCATGAGCTCTTCTTTTCCTTGTTCCTCTGGGTACAAGAAGTTGGATGCCAAGTCCAACCGCCCTAGGGTAAAGCAGGAATCTTGAAAATGACTGTCCCAAGTCTAAATTATTCAAAGACACAAACACAAAGACAGATTAAACACTTCTACAAAAAAAAATCACCAAGTGCGGTGTTCTAACACACATCTGGGAGGGGTCCAACAGGGTATCCAACAGGGTCAGAGTAGCTGGAGAGAAGGATTCAGAGAAGAGGCCAGGGTGGGTCACCTGGTCTCTCATTGCCTCCCATGTGGTTATCCCCGACACTCAGACTTCACAAAGAAACTTCAGGACTCAGCATGTGAAGTCATAAAGGGTAGTTACTTCCACAGCCTATTCCTTGGGACAGAAAAGTTTGCATAATGTCTGGCCTAACACGTTGTCCCCAACACTTGTCAATTCTTCCTCTTCAGTAGAGCCCATGAGCAAAGGCACATGAGCAGAGGCAGACTGACAAGAACAAAGTTTGTATCTACATCATCTGGGAAAGATAAGGGTCTATTGAGGCCAACGGTCAATGGAAAAAAAGAGCAGCTGTCGATTGAAGTGGTGATCCTGTCACTTCCAAGAGTGGAGAGAACTGATCCAGAGCTTAGGTCAGTCAGGTGAAAGTCAAGTCACGGTGGAGCATCTCAAATACAGTGTTGTTCTGTCTGAACTTGTCTTCCCCACACTGTCCAAATCAGCTTAAATTGAACTGAAAGGGACTGAGCTTCTTCCTCTTGGTGCAATGTCCATTCATGGGGATGCTATGTAGAGGGAGAGTTGCTCCTTCTTTGTTGAGATCCATGCTAGGGGTAAGAAATGGGTTGGTGGCTCCTACAAAGGACATCCCAGTGGCTGCTTTCTATTCTTGGGTCACAGACACGCTTGCTCTGACCACGAGCCTCCCAACACAAGTGTTTCATTGACAATGCTGCCTACTTTAAAGTCATGGGAGCACCCTGGATGGGTGGATCATTAGTGTTTTTACTTAAATGGAGATTAGATGTCTCCCTAAAAATGTGTGTTCCTCTCCCTCATGTCTCTTGTGTTTAACCAGGCTGGCCACAGGTGATCTTTGTGTGTGGGTGGGTATCCATAAGCACATTTCGTCATGGCAGGCACACTGCTGTTGCCTGTCACACCCTCTGTGTGTTGTCCAGGTTGACCCCAGGTGCTTTGCTGGAAGGTGGGCTCCTGAGGGCCTCCCATCAAAGGCATGGTGGTGGTCCCTGCAGATGCACTATCTGAGCTTTGTCCAGGTGAGTCCCAGGTGCTCTGACAGATGTTTTTTCCACACACAGACATGGTGCTCTGATGAAAAGCAGGAGCATGGGGACCACCAACGATGGATTGAGAGCCATTCCTTCTTTATACGCATCTGTCTTCTGCGAAGGTGGACCCTAGGTACCTGAAATCTCAGTGGCACTGGAAGCATATGCAAATACAGAGATGTTGAAGGTCTCTCCTCATACAGTAGCAAGGCTATGGCCAGCTGTACCAGGGTCACTGATCTAATGGAGGAACAGAAGGGGTTCTGGGTATCTGGCTCAGTACTGCAGGACGATTGAGTGCTCATGATGTGGAACTGAGGCCATGGCAGACACCCCAACTCTAATGCTGCCACCATCTGTACAAGCATCCAGTCCCACGATCACCAGTGGGCCTGTAGTGGTGTTGGCAACCAGAAAGATACTGCCTCAAGTGCCTGGCACACCGTGGCACCTCTCAAGCTTAGAAGTCTTGGCCTCAGCAATGGAAAAAGCACTTAGTTGTTGATAAAGCCTGGCTGGACATTGACAGGCATGCCATGTGCAGAATCTGGTGATGTCAAAACTGCCAAACCTGATTGCAGGATGCTGCATCTGGGTGGCTGGGCTGCAGATGTTAGGCCTTCGTTTTGCCTGGATTTGCGGGATTTGTCAAAATAAAAGAACTTCTAGGCAACTGCTATCCATCGGGTGCACCTAATATGGGCTAAGAGATGACTCGGGGAGTCAAAGGATGGATGGATGTTGCAGTTGGTCCTCTGAGTGACTGTGCAGGGAACCTGGTGGAGCCTGGTGCTAAGGCAATGCTGCCACTGGGTAGTGTGTTCCCAGGACCAAGAAACCCCACAGAGGATGGAATGCTGTTCTTCCTGGACACAGGGAGACTGAACGATGACAGCCTTGGAGGAAGGGATGGTCACCTTTGGAGTCAAAAGCAAGCATGGATGATGATGTTGCCGAGGTGCTTCTCACTAGAATGGAGTTCACTGGAGGAGCCACAGTGGGAAGAATCCTAAAACAGGGACACAGGGGAGACAGGATCCATGCAGTTTCCCATTAGGTGATCCAAATCTGGGACGAGGGGTGAATTTTTGACCAAGGGGAGGCTAAAATTGAGATGAGGATTCAATTTGGTAAATAAATGTAGGTGGGTAGATGCCCACTGATACCTTCACAGGGTACATCTTCCCCCACATTGCCATGGATATGGGAAAATAGTGAAAGACCTCACTTGGAGCCTGGGGGAAATGTGAAAATGACAGCCTTAGATGCGGGAGTAGTGTCCGTGTCAGTGATCTCAGAGCCTGAAGTGTGGCTGGGATGGTGGAAATGGCTGCTGTGAAATGGACTGGCTTGCAAAGGGTCCTGGTTGGAGGGACTGGTAGAGGAATAGGGAAGGAAAGAGGAGGAAAGGAATCTATAAACTTGGACATCAAGGACTCCCTTCTGCAGAAGCAATGTTTGAAGGAGAGGGTGTGGGTTTATGAGGTGGAGATTCAGGCAGTATAGAGGATTTGGCAGCCAAGTGGGCATACTCAGAGATGGTAGGAGAAGCTGAAACCTGACAAGTGTAAGTGACTGTGGCAGGAAGTCTGCAGTTTCCCTAGGAGGTAAGGAGAATGAAGACAATGGAAGGGCAGCATTGAAATTTGCGATGACTCTGTTTCATCCTCCAAAGCCCCCCATTTGTCTTCCAAAATTTTCCTCTTCCTTCCACAGCCAATGCTGGTCTCCAAGGCTCCTCCATAGCTCTCTGCAGGGAACTTGAGTAGACAGAGGAAGCTCATCTCTATCTCCCACCAGTGGTAGCAGAGTTGGGAGCAAATGTGGCAGTGGTGACAGCAGTGGAATTGACATTTCCCCTTTACTGTCAGCTCTGAATGGAGAAGAACCCCTCGAGGGAATAAACGCAGTCTTCTTGCTCTATATCTCCATTCCCAACACCAGCAACACCCACAGAGCTGAACAGGTGGTCTTCATCCTTCTCTTCCTGGACTGAGTTCTCTGGAAGCAGTAAACCTATGGCTGGGTCAGAGTGTGCTGTTCAAACTGGAGCAAAAAATTCATCGAGGGAATGTATCCAGTCTTCTTCCCTGCAACTGTGTCCCCCACATTAGCAACACCCAAAGAGATGAGCATGTGGTCTTCAACCTGTACTTCCTAGACTGACTTCTCCAACGGATGGGTCACTGAGAGCTGTTGAAACTGGAGCAAAGAGCTCCTGGAGGTATGTAACCCATATTCTTATCTTGCATCTCCATCCCCAATATCAGAAGCATTCACAGAGCTGGGTAGGTGGTCTTCATCCTGTACTACCTGGATTGACTTATCTGGCAGCATTGAGTGGCCTGGGGCTGGGGCAGAGTGCTGTTGAACTGAAACAAAGAACTCCTCGAGGGAATGCAGTCTTATTGCTGTGTATCTCCAAACATAACATAAGCAGCACTCATAGAGGTGAGAAGATGGTCTTCATCCTGCACTTCCTGCACTGACATCTCTGACAGCAAAAAAGCAGCCTTGGGCTGGGTCAGAGAGCACCGTAGAAACTGGATCAAAGAACTACCCCAGGAAAGAAATCCAGTCTTCTTGCCCAACATCTCCATCCCCAACATTATTGGCACCCACAGAGCAGGGCAGGTGGTCTTCATTCTGCTCTTCCAGACTGACTTCTCTGGCAGCATAGTGTAGCCTGGGGCTGGGTCAGTGAGGGATGTTGGGACTGGAGGAAAGAACTTCTACCTGAAAGCTATCCAGTCTTCTTGCCAAACAGCTCTGTTCCCAACATCAGCTGCACCCACAGAGCTGGGCCCATGGTCTTCATCTTGCAATTCCTGAACTAACTTCTCTGGCAGCAGAAAGCAGCCTGGAGCTGTCAGAGAGGGCTGTTGAAACAGGGCCAAAGAACTCCTTAAGGAAAGCTGTCCAGTCTTCTTGACCTGCATTTCCTTCTACAACATCAGCAGCACCCACAGAACTGGGCAGGTGGTCTTCATCCTGCACTACCTGGACTGACCAGCCTGGGGCTGGGTCAGAGAGTGCTGGTGAAACGAGAGCAGGCTTCACAAGAGGCGGGACACCTCCAGTTGGGCTGTGTGAGCTGGGGTCATTATGGTATAATGAGAGGGAGCTTGTCGAAGATATAAGAGCCTTCTCACTCCCATTGGTTTTTGAGTGCTGGGGATAGAGATTTCCCTCAGAGGCCCAAGACTGCACCCCAAGAAACTGAGGGTGCCCTGAGTCTCCAGGGTCTTATTGGTTAGTGATGCTTCTCCGTGACCTTTCTTCATCAACTCGGTCTCCCTTGGGACAAGGAATTATACCCATTTCGTAGCCCTGACGACCTGCTCAGGAGGTGAAAGCAGGAGGATACACCTGCGGCTGGGAGGCAGGATGCTCAAGGAGCTGGGGTGTCCGAACATCCGTGAGCAGACAGCATGGGTTTCTCCTTAGGGACATACTCCCAGCACACAGGTCGAAATCTCCCCAGGAAGCTCATGTCCTGTGGGGGAGAACAGCGTGTATTAGGGGCGATGTCAGAGCCGGGTGAGGGCACACGACCATGACGTGTGTTGAACAACCCGAGAAAAGGGCGGGGAAGAGGAGCAGGGCCAGGGGCAGGACCATGGACAGCGGCAGAATCATGGACAGGGGCAACGGCAGTGGCAAGGGTAAGGACAGGAGTCGCCAGGCGATCCCCACAAGGCAAGACAGTTTCACGGAAGAGGGGAGCTGGTGGACGACTGCCCGGTGGAGAGGACGGTAAACCAGACCCTAAATAGGCTCTGGAAATTGTGCATATCGAGCAAGTTGTGCGCGGTGTGAGAAGGAGAGGAGGCTACAACCGCGGAGACAACTCTCTGGGCTACCAACTCCTCTAGCAGCCAAGCAGGCCCTTGGCAGCTCAGAGTGTGTGACGTCTCCAAGGAGATGGTGTCCAGGAAAGGACGCACCAGGCAGGGCTCGCGAGCTCATCCGAGGGCACCTCAAGAGCCGTTAAAGACTAACGGACAAGTGGGAATTCCCAGCCTCTGAGGCCGCTGGTGGCCGGTGTTTGGCACCACATGGACCACTTGTGGGAACAGGTGGGGACCCAGGGGCCGCATCCGCCAAAGCCCTTCCTGATGGGCCGCCACTATGCAGGATCCACAGTGAGGGCTGGTGCAGACTTGGGTCCCCAGTGGCCATGCATTGACTGACTGTGCTAGGGCCATGGACCAAGAGCCTGTTCCGTGCCAAGTGCAGGGGAAGCCTATACCCTGACAGGCTACTCCGCGGCTCTATGACTTTTTTTTTTTTTGAGTTGGAGTCTCTGTCTGTCGCCCAGGCTACAGTACTGTGGCACACTCAGGACCACACCAATGTCACCAGCTGGACTCCGGCGATCCTTCCGCCTCAGCATTCTAAGTTGCCAGAACTACAGGCTCCCACTACCAGGACTGGCTCGGCTAATTTTTATTTATTGTAGAAACGAAGTCTCGCCAATTTGCTTGGACTGGTCTCAAACGCTCCACTTCAGGTAATCCACTTGCCTCAGCCACCCAAAGTGGTGGGATTACAAAGTGAGCCACCATTTGTATTCCTAATCCTGAACTGTACACCACATCTTCATAATAAAAAAGTTGAAAGTTAAATAATATAAATAAATAAATAAGGCGAATAAATAAAATGTACCATCTTCATTCCCCCAGTGTTTGGACAACGCCCCCCCCCTTTGCCTGTCCCGTGTAATAGAGTGTGGTAATGTCTAGTCCCCTTAGTCCTACCTCTTCATGCTCTCCCAAGCACTGTGTGAGAGTTCCACTTCCTCTCTCTGCGCCTACATTTGCACTCAGTGCCAGTGTGGCTGCTGAGCTGCTTGGAAGGCAGTGTCTTTAGACTGACAATGGGATGCATACTCGCTTCACACGCTTATTAGCCAGAACTACTTCCTGTCGATTAATGTACGTCATAGGTGACTTACAAAGGGATAACTCTCCAGAATGCAGTCATAACATAGCTTTCACAAAAGTTCATCAGTTTTCTATAGATTTGCTTATTTCATTAGTAGAAATACCAGCTCGGCATCTGCACTAGAACTGAGAAATCATACAAGCAAAATCATCTGTTAATTATAAAAAGGTGATGCAACATGAAAAATTAACAGCATAATATGTGGAAGTATTATTTGCCCATTGAAAACTTAAATTATAAAATAACAACAGAGATCTGGGTCAATTACGAATCAAATTCTGTATGCTATAATAACCATCTTCAGGAAAAGAAACTCATGTGGTTTCAATGCTCCAGTGACAGCATCAACCACTTTTGAGAACTTTGATTCATGACATTTCTTTCATCTCACAAACTCCTCCACCCTGACAAAGACCACAGTCTCAAAACTGCAGAAATAGTCTTACTTGACTGGAGAATGGGCTCATGGGTGTTTCTGGGTCAATTTCCTCCTCAGGTCAGGGTGATTCTTGGTGCTGTACTGGGAGAAGGAGAGAAGCCCTGAGATGGGGGGAATTGCATTTTCATTGTGTCTGTGGTGCTGAAGGCGATGAGCCTGGATGAACTGAGTGATGGGGAAGTTTCATAGGTTGAAATTCTGGAGTTGAGTCCTGGGATGTTTGAGAGTATCCTCCAACAGTAGGGGAAGGTTGGGGTGGAATAAGTCCAAACATTGGGTGCCTAGATGGAGCATTTCCTATTTGAGAGAAATCAAGCTGAACAGAGTAGAAAGCCCTCATTTGTGAACAGTAGGTGGGGAAGAACTAAGGCCCAGAACCGGTACAGTGGGGAGGGAGGTTTCAAGGGACAAACTCACGCATCTCCCAGGCCCTCCATCCCCCTGCTTACATTTCTCCAATCTCCTAGGCTCCAAGCATTCCAAGCCATTCAGTCCCTCAATCCTCTCCTCCTTTTCTTGATTATTTTAGGCTCCAAATTCTTTAGGGCCCCCGATGCCCACCCTCCTGGGTCCACATCCCCTACTTTTGGAGCTGCACACCCGTCTTTCACATCCCCCACCCTTCTGGGCACTTGTCTGTTCCCCCTCCCTCTCCCTGTGCCCAGGCTCTTATTCAGCCTCTGCTGGGGCTCAGTCATTTTTTTAACCACCAAATCTTCTTGTATCTTGTGAACTGCCTAGCTCAGTTGGGGTTAGTTGGAAGCCATCTTAGTGAGAGGAGGTGGAGAATTGGCTTTTCCACAGCACCCCACACCCAACCCTGAAATTCTACA
>NW_007233704.1:0-9124 GCF_000164805.1 Carlito syrichta | reverse complement strand
CAAGATGCCCTGAAGTTTTTTTAGGGATCAAGGACACTTGTAACCTAGATTCCTTATTCTTTCTTAGCAATAGGCAGTCCAGTTTCCTGTATTTGAGGACTCCCACTACCTAGCTTCCTACATTAAAAACCTGATTCATGGTTACCTCTTAGTAAGACACCCTGTGGATTTTTGGGCTGAGGACTCGTGCTACCAAAATTCCTTATTCTTCCTCAGCAAGAGGCCGTGTAGTTTCCTATATATGAGGGCTCCCATTACCCATATTCCTGCTTCATTCTCAGAAAGGCGTTGAGATATTTCCTGGTGACCTAGAATTCCAGTTCTTTGGATATCAAGAGAAAGACTCCCATAAGGTAATTGGGGAACTGGAATCCAAGATTCCTTGTTCCCCTTAACAAGATCTCCCCAAAATGTGGACTCTCCTAGACCCATGTCCCAATTCTCACCAGCCCGAACACAAGAAATTTCTGTAGTTTGAAGTAACCTGAATTGAGGGATTTTGTACCAATATGCCATTTGATTCCTGGGATACCTGATTATAGTCCTAGATGTTCATAAGACACAAATGGATATTTGGGCCAGATCCTCGATTACAACTATCAAGAGAATAGAATGTTCCTGGGGTTCTGTAATGACTGATTAAGGGTATCTACGGAGCTAGTAGCTCTGAAAAATGTAGGGATCCTGAAGCCCAGATTGCTGATTAAACCTTATCAAGAGGCCCTGTAGACTCTGGTGAATGAGAACTCCTAGAACCAGATTTCCTTTTCATTCTCAGCAAGATGCCCTGTTTTTGACTCGTGATGTGGATCCAAAAACTCTGTATACAAATAGTCAGATGACCAGAAATTACCTAGGGTCGTGGAATCCATGAATCATGGTTACACAAAAAGTAAATTATAAATATTTGGCAACCTCAAAAAACCAGGCCCATATCGGAATAGAAGGACAAACAGAAGTTTTATGATTACAAGGTCCATCTTAAGGCGATAGTTACATACAAATATGGCGATAAGATTCTTTGCGTCCTGGAATCTGCCCTTTCTTGTCCCATGGAAGCCAATGATCTTGAGTGTCCACATTCTCGGTTACAACAATCAAGAAGACCAGAAAGTTGCACAGAATCAATAATGACAAAATTGTCATATTCAAGAAGTCTGTAGCCCTAAAGAATGTGTGGAAATAGAATCCCAGATTCCAGATTAGTCCTTATAAGGTGTCTTTGCAAAATTCTTGGATTGGTGACACCCGTAACCCAGATTCTTTTTGTTCTCAGTAAGACTCCCGGAAGTTACCTGGCGACGTGGAAATACACTCTTATATACTGATAATCATAAGCCCAAAAGTTCAGAAAGGACCTGGAATCCAAGATTGCTGGATCCCATTTAAGAATACGTCCTAAATATTTGGGAACACCTAATCCCAAATTACGAATATCAATCTAAAATTCCAGTAGTAGTTTCTGGATTAGGAGGTAAACCTGAAGTCAGAAATTACATGATAAATGGCGACATGATTCCTTGGGTTGTGGAATCTGGCCTTACAGCCTTAGGCTAAAAAAGCCGAGCAGATGGCCAGTTTCTCTGTTACAACTAAGAGGAGCAGCAGGTTCCTGGGAATCTGGAATGACAGATTTGTGGTAAGTATACAGGAATTGGTTCTGAAAAGTGTCGGGACTGCCACTCCAAATTCCTGATTAGCATTTAGAAAATTCCTGTAGGCTTCTAGGTATGAGAACTACCTTATGCCAGGGAAAAATTGACAACTGACCAGAAGTTTGCTTTTCACATGCAAACTGATTTTCCTTGTTCCACATTGGTAACATATGTAGAAACTTTCTGGGGACATAGTGTCCGAGATTCCTGTTTCATTCTCAGAAGAACGACCAGATTTTTCCCTTTTCCCTAGAAGTCCAGACACGTGGCTCCCTATAGAAAGACTGCAGAATGCTCCTATGGACTTGTAAACCAGGAACCTGGTGCCCTCCGAAAAATACCTTCTAAACATGGTGCAACATCTAAACCCAAAGTCCTAATTCCGAATAGCTGAACTACTAAACGTTTCTGGAGTACGAGGTAACTCTGAACTCAGGGTTTACATTCAAAACACCCGAGATGATTACTTGTGTCCTGGAATTTGGCGTTAGGGATCCAGAATCTTAATGGACTTGTAGTGCCATATTTTCATTTAAACTATCAAGAGGACCAGAATGTTGTGGGACTTCTGGAATGAGTGATTCTTCATATGCACATTGTTTTCAGCTTTCAAAAATATGGGGACGTCCAAGTCCGAGTCTTGTAGGCCTTACCAAGAAGCCCTGAACATTTTTGGAATTGAGGACCCGTGTAGCCCAGTTTTGTTACTCTTCCTTAGCTGAGCACGTGTAGCTTCCTGTATATGAGGACTCCCATTCCCCAGATTCTTGTTTAGAAATCCTGATTCTTGTTTAGCCCTTAGCAAGACACCCAGTAGATTTTTGGCATTGAGGTCTCGGGAAAACCAGATTCTTTATCCTTTCTTAAGTAGATGCTGTGTAGTTTCCTGTATATGACGATTCCCATTTCCAAGAGTCCTGTTTCAAAACCCTGATACTTGTTTAGCCCTTAGAAGACGTCCTGTAGATTATTCGGATTGAGGACATGTGTCACACAGATTTCTTGTTCGTCCTTAACAAGAGGTTGTGAAGTTTCCTGTATATGAGGACTCCCATTCCGCAGATTCGTGTTTCAAATCCCTGATACTTTTACTCGCTTAGAAAGACTCCCTGTAGGTTTTTGGGATTTGAGGACTCGTGTAAACCAGATTCCTTATTTTTCCGTAGTAAGAGGCCATGTTATTTCCCATATGAGGATTCCCATTTCGTAAATTACTGCTAAGTTCTCAGCAATACCCGAGATATTTCCTGATGAACATAGAATTCCAATTGTTTGGATATCAATAGAAAGACTCCCATATAGTACCTGGGAACTGTAATCCAAGCTTCAAGGTTCCCCTTAACAAGACATCGTAAAAATGTGCAATATTCTATACCCAATATCCCAATTTCTACCAGCCTGACGACAGGAAATTTCGGTATTTTAAGGAAACCTGAAGTGAGGGATTTTGTCACAAAATGCCAGTTGATACCTGGGGACCTGGATTATGGCCAAAGATGTGGTTATGAAACAAACGAAATTGTAGGTTCAGATACTCAATTACAACAATTGAAAGGACAGGAATCGGTTGGATCTGTAATAAGAGATTTTAGGTATCCACATAGCAAGTAGCTCTGAAAAATGGAAGGACCTACAAGCTCAGATTCCTCATTAAACCTTATCAAGAGGCCACATAGATTTTGACGATTGAGAACCCCTGATCCCACATTCTCTTCTCATTTTCAACAAGAGCCTGATTTTCCCTGGCGATCTGGATTCCAAAATTCTGTGTGCAAGTAGACAGATGCCCAGCTGTTTCGCAGGGACATGGAATCCGTGATTCCTGGTACCTTTATAAATATGTACTACATACTTAGCAACCAAAACCCCCCAGGCCATATATAATAGATTCACAAACAGAAGTTTTAGGATTACAGGGTACATCTTAAGACAAGAGTTACACACAAATATTGCGAGATGATGCCTTAGTCCCGTATCTGCCTTTAGTTGTGCCGAGAAACCCAACTGAATTGCACGGACTGGTTCTTGGTTACAACAATCAAGAGGTCCAGAAGGTTGCTGGGAATCTATAATGACACTTGTCCTTTCCAAGTCGCAGCATGCTCTGAAGAATTTGGAGAACTAGAATCCCAGATTCCAGATAAACCCTTATAACGGTGCCCTGTAGAAATGCATTGAGGCCTCCCATAACCCACATTCGTTTTTTATTATCAGGAAGATGCCTGGACATTTCCTGGTGACGTAGAAGTACATACTCTTAAATATCAGTACACATATGCCAAGATGTTTCCCAGTTACCTGGAATCGAAGATTGCTGGATCCCCCTTAAGTATGCATCCTAAATATGTATACTTAACCCTAATCCCACATTCTCCATGCAAAAACGAATGTCCAGTATTAGTTTCTGGACTAGGAGGTAAACCTGAGACCAGTGATCATATTAACAAATGGCCGATGATTGCGAGTATTGTGGAATGTTGCCTTACAGGACCTGTGAAACAAACGTAGCAGTAGGCCAGATTCTCAGTTACAACTATCAAGAGGTGCAACACGTTCCTGGGGAACGGCAGTGCCTGATTTGTGGTATACATATGGGACGTTGCTCTGAATAATATGAGAACCAGGATTCCCAGATTCCAGATTAGCATTTGCTAAAGTCCCTGTCGATTCCTAGGTATGAGCACTGCCTTAAGCTACGGATAATTTAGAAAATGTCCAATGTTTGCATGTTACATGGAAACCGAGTTTCCTGGTTCCTCTTAGGTAAAGCCTGCAGAAACTTTCAAGGGACACAGTGACCCAGATTCCTGTTTCACTCTAAGCAAAACAACGAGATGTTTCCTGTTGGCCTGGATGTCCAGACTCTATGGGTATATGTCTATACCCATAGAAAGATGACATGAATATGCCTGAGGACGTGGAATCTAAGATTCCTGGTTCTCTTCCAATAATACTTCCTCAACTATGAACACCTAAACCCAAAGTCCTAATAACGAACAGCAGAGCCACTGAAGTATCGAGGTCATGGCTTATATACAAAAAGTCCAAGAGAATTTTTAGTGTCCTGTATCTGGAATCAGAGGTTCTAAGTATCTAAATGGACTTGTAGTGTCAGATTCTCGTTCACAACTATCAAGAGTACCAGAGTGTTGCTGGAGTCCAGGAATGATTGATTTGTAATATCCATATAACAAATAGCTCCAAAACATGAGGTATGCTCGAAGCCCTGATCTTGTTTAGCCCTTAGCAAGACATGCTGTAGATTTTTGGTATAGAGGACCCATGTAGCCCAAGTTCCTTATTCATCCTATGCAAGATTCATGAAGTTTCCTGTATATGAGAACTCCCATTACCCAGATTCCTGCTTCATTCTCAGCAAGACGCCGAGATATTTCTTGGTGATGTAGAATTAAAGTTGCTTGGATATCAATTGAAAGTCTCCCAGAAGTTTCCTAGGCAATTGGAATCCAAGATTCCTGGTTCACTTGTACAAGACACCCTAACAATATGGGGACCAAAAAGCCCAGATTCCTGATTAAACCTCATCAGAGGCCCTGTAGACTTTGGCGAATGCGAACACAAGAACCCGGATTCTCTTTTCGTTCTCAGCAAGATGCCTTGATTTTACTTGTTGATGTGTATTCCAAAACTCTGTATACTAAAGATAGATGCCCACAAGTTTCCTAGGGTTGGGGAATCCGTGATTCTTGGTTATCTTTTAAAATACTTACTAAACATTTGGCAACTGCAAAACCCTCATCCCCTCTCAAAATAAAAGGACAAATGCAAGTTTGAGAATTACAAAGTTCATCTTGATACCAAGAGTTACATGCAAATATGGCGAGATGATCCCTTTTGTGCTGGAATCTGGCCTTAGTTGTCCCTAGGTTCCTAACAGACTTGCAGTGCGAGATACCCGTTTCCAATTACCAAGAGGACCAGAATGTTGCTGGAGTCCTGAATTGACTGATTCCTAATATCCACATGCTAAATAGCTCCAAAACATGAGGGGAGCTCGAAGCCCTGATTCTTGTTTGTCCAGTAGCAAGGTGTCTTGAGAATTTTTTGAATTGAGGACTCGTGTAACACAGATTCCTTATTCTTTCTTCGCTGGAGGCCATGTAGTGTCCTGTATATTAGGACTCCCTTTCCCCAGATACCTGTTTTGAAACCCTGATTCTTGTTTAACCCTTAGCAAGACGCCATGTAGATTTTGTGATTCCCTGAATGTATGTATGTAAAACAGATTCCTTATTTTTCCTTAGGAAGAGGCCTCTAAGATTCCTGTTATGAAGAGTATTACCCACATTCCTGCTTCGAATCCCTTATTCTTGTTTTTCCCTTAGCAAGAGGCCCTGTATTTCTTTTCGGATAGAGATCACATGTAACCCAGATTCCTTATTCTTTCTTAGCAAATGGCCGTTTTTTTGCTTGTATATGAGTACCCCATTTCTGCAGATTCTTGCTTCAAAAACCCTGATTCGTGTTTAGCCCTTAGCAAGACGCCCAGAAGTTTTTTAGAAATTGAGGACACTTGTAACCCAGATTCCTTATTCCTTCTTAGCAATAGGCAGTCCAGATTCCTGTATTTGAGGACTCCCACTACACAGATTCCTATATTAAAAACCTGATTCATGGTTACCTCTTAGTAAGACGGCCTTTGGATTTTTGGGCTGAGAACTCGTGCAACCAAAATTCCTTATTCTTACTTAGCAAGAAGCAGTGTAGTTTCCTGTTTATGAGGATTCCCATTACCCAGAATGCTGCTTCATTCTCAGCAAGGCGCTGAGATGTTTCATGGTGACCTAGAATTCCAGTTGTTTGGATATCAAGAGAAAGACTCCCATAAGGTTATTGGGGAACTGGAATCCAAGATTCCTGGTTCCACATAACAGGACTTCCTCAAAATGTGGAATATCCTAAACCCAATGTCCCAATTCCCACCAGCCTGACCACAAGAAATTTCTATAGTTTGATGTAACCTGAATCAAGGGATTTGGTAACAATATACCATTAGATTCCTGTAGTCCCTTATTATGGTCCTAGATGTTCATAAGATTCAAAAGGATATTTGGGCCAGATTCTCAATTACAACTATCAAGAGAATGGAATGTTCCTTGGGATCTCTAATGACATTATGGGTATCTACGGAGCTAGTAGCTCTGAAAAATGTAGGGAACCTGAAGCCAGATTGGCTATTAAACCTTATCAAGTGGCCTTGTAGATTTTGGCGAATGAGAACTCCTAGAACCGGATTTCCTTTTCGTTCTCTGGAAGATGCCCTGATTTTTTCTCGTGATCTGGATTTAAAAACTCTGTATAAAAACAGGCAGAAGCCCAGAAATTACCTAGGGTCGTGGAATCCATGAATCATGGTTACCATTAAAAGTACATAATATATATTTGGCAACCACAAAACACCAGGCCCCTATCGGAATAGACGGACAAACAGAAGTTTTAGGATTACAAGGTACATCTTAAGGTGATAAGATCCTTTGGGTCCTGGAATCTACCCTTTGTTGTCACGAGGAACCCAACAAACTTGAGGGTCCACATTCTCGCTTACAACTATCAAGACAATCCGATGGTTGCTGAGAATTTATAATGAAAAAAATTGTCATATCCAAGAGGCCTGTAGCCCTAAAGAATGTGTGGAAATAGAATCCCAGATTCCAGATTAGCCCTTATAAGGTGTCCATGTAGAATTCTTGGATTCGTGACCCCCATAACCCATATTCTTCATGTTCTCAGTAAGAATCCCGGACGTTACCTGGCAACGTGGAAGTGTAAACTATTATATACCAACCATCATAAGCCCAAAATGTCAGAAGGGCCCTGGAATCCAAAATTGCTGGATCCCCTTTAAGAAAACGTCCTAAATATTTGGGAACACCTAATCCCAAGTTATGAATATCAATACAAAATTCAAGTAGTAGTTTCTAGATTAGGAAGTAAACCTGAAGTCAGAAATTACACGAATAATGGCAACACGATTCCTTGGGTTGTGGAATCTGGCCTTACAGTCTCCTGCAAAAAAAGCCGAGCAGATGGCCAGATTCTCTGGTACAACTAAGAAGAGGAACAGCAGGATCCTGGGAATCGGTAATGACAAATTTCTGGTATGTATACAGGAATTAGTTCTGAGAAGTGTGGGGACTGGGACTCCTAATTCCTGATTAGCATTTAACAAATTCCTGTAGGCCTCTAGGTATGAGAACTTCCTTAAGTAAGGGAAAAATCAACTGCCCAGAAGTTTGCTGGTCACATGCAAACTGATTTTCCTTGTTCCACATTGGTAACATGAGTAGAAACTTTCTGGGTTCATAGTGTCTGAGATTCCTGTTTCGTTCTCAGAAGAACGACTAGATATTTCCCCGTTTCCAAGAAGTACAAACACGTGGCTCCCAATCGAATGACTCCAGAATGCTCCTATGAACTTGTAAACCAAGACCCATGTGCCTTCTCAAAAACACCTTCTAAACATGGTGCAACATCTAAACCCAAGTTCCTAATTCCGAATAGTTGAACTACCAGAAGTTTCTGGAGTACGAGGTAACCCTGAACTCATGACTTACATTCAAAACACCCGAGATGATTACTTGTGTCCTGGAATTTGGAGTTAGAGGATGTAGAATATAAATGGACTTGTAGTGCCATATTTTCGTTTAAACTATAGAGAGGACCAGAATGTTGCGGGAGTACTGGAATGAGTGATTCCTAATATGCACATAGGATACAGCTCTGAAAAATATGGGGACGTCGAATTTGGAGTGTTGTAGGCCTTGTCAAGAGGCCCTGAACATTTTTGGAATTGAGGACTCATGTAACCCAGATTCGTTATTCTTCCTTAGCAAGAGCCCGTGTAGTTTCCTGTATATGAGGACTCCCATTCCCCAGATTCGTGCTTCAAATCCCTGATACTTTTTCTCCCTTAGTAAGACTCCCTGTAGATTTTTGGGATTTGAGGACTCTTGTAACCCAGATTCCTTATTCTTCCATAGTAAGAGGCCACGTAGTTTCCTGTATATGAGGATTCCCATTTCACAAATTCCTGCTTAATTCTCAGCAATACCCGAGATATTTCCTGATGAACATAGAATTCCAGCGGTTTGGATATCAATAGAAAGCTCCCATATAGTACCCGAGAACTGTTATCCAAGCATCTAGGTTCCCCTTAACAAGACATAGTAAAATTGTGGAATATTCTAAACCAACTGTCGCAATTTCCACCAGACTGTCCACAGGAAATATCGGTATTTTGAGGTAACCTGAAGCGACGGATTTTGTCGAAAAATGCCAGTATATAGCTGGTAAAGTGGATTATGGCTGAAGATGTGGATAAGAAACAAACGAAATTGTAGGTTCAGATACTCAATTACAACTATCAAAAGGACCGTAATCGCTTGGATCTGTAATAAGAGATTTTAGGTATCCACGTAGGAAATAGCTCTGAAAAATGGAAGGACATG
>NW_007233703.1:0-5204 GCF_000164805.1 Carlito syrichta | reverse complement strand
GCATGTGACTGTGTGTATGTAAATTTGTTATTAAGAAACAACAAACAAACAAAAAAAGGGTTCATATGAATGTGGAGGCTGACAAGTACAAAGATCTACAGTTGGTCAGTCAGAGATCCAAAGAGGGCCAACGGTGCAAAGGCTGAACTCCAGTCTGAGCCCTAAGCCCTGACAACCAGGAAAGGAATGATATAGTTTCAGTGTAAATGCTGACAGAATTAAGAGCTACAAAGAATTGATTTTTCAGTTTGAGTCCAAAGACAAGGAAATAATGATGTCTCAGATCAAGGCAATCAGGCAGGAAGAATCCCACTTGCTTATGGGCTAGTCAGTTTTGTAGTTCCATTCAGGTCTTCAGTTGATTGAAAGAGGATCATTCACATTAGGGAAGGCAATCTGCCATACTTAGTTTACTGATCAGCAATTTCATCCAGATACACTCTTGGAAGTACACTCAGAATAAATTTTAACAAAATGTCTGGGCAGGTAGTAGCCCAGTCAAGTTTGCACATAAAATTAATCACCACAGTCCTCTTTAGAGGAGGGTAAGAATTTACAGACATTGGCCATCTTTATTTCAGTGCAAGTTATTGGCAATAAAGGAGAAAAATTTTGCTTTCTACTTTAGTGTAAAAATATCATTCAGTTCAAGGATCTAATAATGGCAAAGATTCAGCACAAAATGACGCTCTCCAAAATCATAGTCTGCGGACTGTCAAACCTGTGACCTGTAGAAAGTTATTCTGGGAAACAGCACACTGAGACTAACTCACAGATAAACTTGGTGGGCAGGTCTGTAAAATTTATTGAGGGTATTTCTGTTTTTAAATTACCAATATTAAGAACCTAGACTTTAGACAACACAAAACTTAGTAATAACTAGTTTGAAAAATAAATGTCATCATGGTTGCAAGAAAGGTAAGTATATTTACTTCTAGTTTAAAAAGTGGAATAAAAGTGTAATACATTATTTCAAGAAACCACTGTTAATCTAATTGTATAAATAGATTTAATGACATAAAAAGCAGGTAACTGAGTATTAGCAGCAAAAAACACAGTCCAAAAATATAAATGCAGCTGGGCTCGGTGGCTCAGCCTGTAATCCTGCGCCTTTGGGAGGCTGAGGTGAGTGAATTGCCTGAACCCGCGGGTTCGAGACCTGCCTGGGCAGCGAGACCTCATCTCTACAATAAATAAAAAAATCAGCTGGGCGTGGTGGCGCATGCCTGTAATTCCGGCTACTCGGAAGGCTGAGGTGGAAGGATTGCCGGAGCCCAGCAGGCCGAGGCTGCGGTGGCCGGGAGCGGCCACTGCACTCCAGTCTGGGCGACAGAGTGAGACTCCAACTCAAAAAAAAAAAAAAAAAAAAAAATATATATATATAAATGCAATCAGACATAACATTTTCTACATAGAATACAAATATATATTTGCAATCATTTGTAAAAAGACAATTAACTGTAACCTTTGGTTTAACCTGTCTGCACAAACTGCCCCAAAACATGTCAAATTAAAATGAAAGCCAGCCCAACTGCACAGCTTCAAGAGTCTACATTGGAAGGAAAAATGAAGCAACAAAAGTATTAACATCTGAGCTAGCAAAGAAGACAGTAATCCTAATGTGACAGTAAGTAACAAGGAAGAAAATGACAAGAAGGGCCTTCTAAAATAGAGTGCCAACTAAAAACCCAGTCCCTCACCTTCATTGTCTCTAATCTCTCAAGGTGGTGAATATGATCTCAATTTCATTAAGAAAGAAACTGAGTTTCAGAGAGGGCTAATCTCTTGTTCAAGGCTATACAGGTAGTAAGAAAAGAAAGTTTAAACCTAGCTTTCTTTGGATCCCTGTCTCAGAATCTTTCTATGTGACACTACATTACTTTCACAAAGAAGATAGGAACAAGACTGGGAGTGGTGGTTCATACCTGTAATTCCAACAAAAGGATTGCTTGAGCCCAGGAGTTCCAGACCAGTCTAGGCAGCATAACGGGAGCACATTTCTACAAAAAAAAAGAAATAGAAAAAAAACCATTTAAAATTAGCTGAATGTGGTGTCTCATGTCTATAGTTCCAACTACTCAGAAGTCTGAACCAGAAAGATTGCCTCAGACCAGGAGGTTGATGAGAGGCTGAGGTGAGCCATAATTGTGCCACTGCACTTCAGTCTGGGTGACAGATTGAGATCCTAATTCAAAAAAAAAAAATGAGATGGAGGGA
This sequence comes from Carlito syrichta, assembly GCF_000164805.1. Taxonomy (NCBI): domain Eukaryota; kingdom Metazoa; phylum Chordata; class Mammalia; order Primates; family Tarsiidae; genus Carlito; species Carlito syrichta. The sequence continues at coordinate 2,987 of NW_007233703.1, read as the reverse complement.
GAAATAATAGGAGAAGTGAAATAACGGGGATTTCAAAAAGTGGTTAGAAAAAAGTCAGAAGACAATAAGCTGGCAAGGAATACACATGAGATAAAAAGGAAAACAAATTAAAAGAGTATGAGCAAGGGAGGAAACAGGTGGCATACTGATTCTGAAGAAATGCATTTTCAGACTCTGTCATATTCTGTGATAGATCACAGAAACAAAAAGTGAGAACCACATGTTCTCACTCATAAGTAGAACATTTATCATAATACTATGAGAAAGGAATTGGCAGTAGCAAGACACTGTCAGAGGGAGGGAGGGCACATAACATGGATAAGAGTATCTGATCCTAAACCAGGTGAAGTGAGAACCAATGGGAGCCCCCAACATCACCTGTACGTAAACCACTTATGTACCTAATTCTGACTTGTACCCCACATCTTTAAAATAAAACAAAATAATATTTTTAAAAAATACATTTTCCTGAATTCTCAATGGGGGAAGAAACAGATATGAGATAAAATATCTAAAGGAACAAATGGAGAGAAATACCAGAGGGAAAGAAGGTAAAAGCCTTGTTAAAAATACAAGAAAAATAAAATACTTTGGAAGAGAGAGAGAACATGTGCAATTAAGTTAGACAACTGCGAGATACATAAAACTCAAAGGAAGTGAGTTCATGGAAGCTCATTTATTAAAAATGAAAATATGTTCTGTGTTTCAAACCAAAGAAAAACCAGTTGTAACCAAAATACATACCACATACCCACATACAGAGGCATGTGAACACGTCTGCATTATCACTCCGTGAATGGTCAAAAACATAATTTAAGTAGTTATTGTGAAAAGGCTTGAAATTTTATTATGAATTCCAGGCAGTCAGAAATCTATTTATTATGTTTAAATAACAGAAAAAAAGTCCTCTGTTTTCTACCTAGAACAACCTTTTTTGATAGGTGTAGCACCTCTAATGAGTAACAAATAGGATATCAAGTTTTTAGTATTATTAAAAGTCAACTTAAATTTGTAAAGTAATCATACATACATGGACAAAAAGAACTGCTTCTGTACATTTTTAAATGACAAGTAATTGATCCCTTTCATTGGTTTTCATTGAGTCTGTAATTACTCATTTTTGTGACTGATATCAGTGACAGTTTTCACGTGATCCATGAGACCTTCCAACTTTGTACAGTTTGCTATATATCTATGCACAAAAAACACTTGCGTGGACTGAAAATATTTCTTAGATAAATATGGGACTTAAGAAGTCTTTGTTCATTGTTTTTAATTATAAGCTGCATTTTTAAAATTTTCAAATTCTCATGGGCCATGACACTGCTATTGAGTACTACAATTGGGAATACACATACATGTCTTCGTATGAACGTCCTGACATTTAACTCTCCACCTTTCAAAGGTTAACAATTTTTGTCTGTCTGCTTTACCATTTCACCCTCAACATTTAGGTTTGTCTTCAAAAAAAAAGTAACTCTTTCTTATCACTAAAACTCAGACGTTTCCACTTCCTAAAAAGTGTCTTTCATTCAACATCATATAGTAAATATGTGAGCAGCTTCTAACATATTCTGTGTTAGGTGCTAAGAATAAGAAGTTGGGCAATGAAGACATTTTCATCTATAAAGATTACTGTATAGTCAGATATAGAATAAATAATAATGGTACATTTTGTGAGTAAGTAAGAAGCAGTATAAGTTTCAATGGAAGTTCATATGAGGGAAAGCTAAGTGAGACTTGGAAAGTTAAGGAAATCTCCCAGAAAAATGTGATCTCAAAGTTGAAACATTCAGGATGAATAGACATTAGCTAGATAAAAAACACCAAATGAGGTTGGTTGGTTAGTCATATCCCTAAGAATGTATATTGTTTAAATGATGATAGTTCAGTATGATTGCAGCATAGATGCAAGTGGTGAGGGAAAAATCTTGAAAGGCAAGCAAATGCCAGGTAATTAAGGGACTTTAAAAACAGGCTCTAATATTTCTTCCTCAATACTTTTTTTTTTTTTTTTGAGTTGGAGTCTCACTCTGTCGCCCAGATTGGAGTGCAGTGGCTGCTTCCGGTCACCACAGCCTCGACTTGCTGGGCTCCAGCAATCCTTCCGCCTCAGCCTTCCAAGTAGTCGGAATTACAGGCATGCGCGACCACGCCCAGCTGATTTTTTTGATTTATTGTAGAGATGAGGTCTCGCTGCCCAGGCAGGTCTCAAACCCACGGGCTCAGGCAATCCACTCACCTCAGCCTCCCAAAGGTGCAGGATTACAGGCTGAGCCACTGAGCTCAGCTTTTTAATACTTTTTAAACAAGAGGTTCTGCCTTTTCATTTTGTATTCTTCCCCATAAATTTATCCTACAATCAGTATTATTTGGCTGCATATAAGAAAAATTTCAAGTGTATGGTTATACAAGATAAAGATGCACTTCTCTCTCTGATAAAAAAAAAAGTGGAAGTAAATCAGGTCAAGTCTGGTGTGGCTATTTAATAGTCACCTCGGACTCTTCTTTGTGATCACTCCACCAACCTTAGTTTACAGCTCTAATCCTCATGGTCTCAGATTCAAAAATGAATGCTTGAGCTCCAATATCATAGACAGATTTCAGGAACAAAAAAGGAGGAACAGCAAAAATGCACCTCTTCCTTCTGAGTCTATACCCTTATAAGAATTATCCTGAGCCGGGCTGGGTGGCTCAGCCTGTAATTCCACGCCTTTGGGAGACTGAGGTGAATGGATTGCCTGAGCCTGTCATTCGAGACCCACCTGGGCAGGCGAGACCTCATCTCTACAATAAATCAAAAAATTAGCCGGGCGTGGTAGCGCTCGCTTGTAGTTCCAGCTACTCCGAAGGCTGAGGTGGAAGGATCTCCGGAGCCCCAGCAGGTCGAGGCTGCAGAAGCCGGGAACGGCCACTGCACTCCAGTCTGGGAGACAGTGAGACTCCAACTCAAAAAAAAAGAATTATCCTGAATACAACTGAGGCTC
>NW_007233702.1:0-4587 GCF_000164805.1 Carlito syrichta | reverse complement strand
CCAGGCCCCCTGCCACTTGTTAACTGGTGCTTATTCAGAGCTGAAGACTGTGGCTTTACAGCAGGAGGCAGTGCTGCAGCTGTGGGAGAGATAAGTAGGTGCTGCCTGGCAGTGAGTTGGTGGGACAGGGCTGATGCTGAGAATGGCTGGAAGGGGTGCTGTGCCCTTGACCCACTGGGCTGTGCTCTTGGTGTGAGCTGGGCTCACAATCTACCACAGTATCCCCCACCCCAGGAGAGCCCAGTCACTTTTTATATGCACCTGTGTGTGTTCCATATTTTACACGCACCTGCAGGTACCCATGTCCTCCCTACTGTCATGGACACTCCATCTCCCACACCAACCTGCAGTGACATACCCTCCTTTCTCAGACCTGGGCTTCACCGGCGAAGTGATGAGGCCTCCACAGGACAGGGGCTGAGTTCATCAGGGGCAGCCTCTTCCTACTAGAGCAGGATGCAAGACCTCCAGTTCCAAGGAACTGACTGGGGCCTTGGCTTGTGCCTCCCCAGCGCTCATGAGAAGCAGCAAAGCCTTCACCTAGTTCACAGGATTAATGCAAAAAGAGAAAAACATATTTAAATATGCATGCACATATGCTCGCACCACACACACACACACACACACACACACACACACACACACAGAGACACACACATACAGTTCACAACAGATGTCAGACTCTGTAAAATATTTAAGATGATTTATTCTGAACCAAATGTGAGTGATCTGAGGCCTGAAGAGCCCATCCCCAGGAGGTCCTGAGAACTTGTGCCCACTGTGGTTGAATTGTAGCTTGGTTATACACATTTTTGGAGGACAGAAGTTACAAGAAACTAAATCAATACATGTGAATTTCACATTGGTTCAGTTCAGGGAGCTGAGGCATTTCCAAGCAGGGACCCCCAAGCTATAGGTGGATTCAAGATTTTCTCATTGACAATTAGCTAGAGTTATCTAAGGAATTTTGAAGCAGTAAAGGAAATAGGCAGCTTGAGGAATGAAAAGAGAGCCAAGTGTCTTGATATGTAGGTGAAACCGTATGGTAACAGACTTCAGAGAGAACTGATAAGTATCTTAAAAGGTGCCCCAACTTCCCAAGAAACAGATTTACAAGGTCATAAAATATTTAGATTTTCTTTCTTTATCTGTTGTGATGTTATGCCAGAATCAATTTGGAAAATAAGCTAATTAATTAAAAAGCCTGTCTCTCCAGACCCCTTAATTAGGAATTTGGCAAGGGAACGGAAAAAAAAGTTTAGTTGTCAACACACGCATGCACACACAGATGCATGCATATACACATGAACACACCTGCCTATGGAAAATGTATCTATGTCTAACCTGTGCTAGTTACCGTGCTTCACTTGGAACTAGCAGCATCAAGGAGGTGAAGACCATGAGTGCTCTTGATCAGTCCCTGTCATTGGCCAAGAAAGCAGCCCAAGGCCAATGAAAGGGAAGTGTGTTTTACCACAGGAATGGGCAGCATAAGTGGCACCTGTGAATGTCTGGGGCCAAAGACAGAGGCAGTCTTTGCTGAAGGGTTCCTGGTTGGGGGTCCCTATCCACTCCTGGTAGTATGTGGATATAGGTGGAGACCCAAAATTGTAGGGATAGGATGTCACCACTGGCTGGTGCAATGGAGTTCCTGGGTGTGGTGGTAGAAAAGACTTATGTGTGAGATATTGTGCAGCAGAGGAGCAAGAGATGTTTGGAGAAAGCCAGGTCAGGGTTCTTGGTAAGATGGTGTAGTAAGGGTCTTCCCAGAACAAAGAGGAGGTAAGGTGGTGCAATCAATATCTAAGTGCACATGCATAATCCTGTTACAACCCTGTGCCATGAAATATCCAAGCAAAATGTATGTTGCCATATAAAGGAGACAAAGGGGCTAGAGTGTGAAAAAAAGTTAGTGAAAAGTATATAAGGCAATGCCCTGTTGTGTGCTTATAAGTGTATCTACCCAGAATCTAGATGCCCTCCAAATGATGTGGATTCCACAGCGAAGCACAAGGGAGCAGATGGCACAGTTCCTGTTCCAGTCTCCCAAGGGGAAAGTATCTTCTCCTTCACCACCTTCCTGGCTTCCTACCTGGGCTTTGCCACCACCCCACATTTCCTGGAACAACTGCTCAGCAGGTGAGCATCCATCCTCTCCAAGGCACAGTAGCAAGGCTGAAACATCCTAGTGTTGTTGTGGAGATTCACTGCAGCCCAGTTTGACCCTCTGATATGTGCCTGGGGGAAAATGGACCTCAGAGGGATTTTGTAAGAACTAAGATATGGCAAATGGGTCCCCAGTGCTTGACTTTGTGAAAAAGCTGCTGGCTGTGCTGTTCACATTTGTTAGTTTTCTCTCCTCCACACTGAACAATCCCTTTGTCTGATGCCTCAACGGCTCATGTTCCTTAAAGTTTGAAAAAGCACAGAGAATGAAAATCTGTTTTTGCATTTGTAAAGAAGTTTGGCATTTCTCCCAGCTGGTCTTTGCCCTTGACACAGACAGGACAGGGTTTCCTGAATGCTGGAAGAGGAGCTCAGGGTCATGCAGATATCCAAGAGGGGTCTGATTGGAGTTCATTCATTAAACACACACGTATAGAGCACGTATTTTGTGCAGGCACATTTCTAAACACTTGATATAATTGAATGAACACAGCAGATGACAATTCTGGGCCTCTATTCAACATGGGAAGTCCGACATTCACAATAGACCATATAAGCAGGTCACAGACACAGAATGATGCCCACACGGCCTCCTTTAGGTATGAATTGATGCACACTCCCAGGTTCTGATCAGGATGACCGAGCCCAGGACCAAGTACAAGATGGGTGGTGGTTCGGTCCATAGGAAGGATCTCTGTCTCTAAAAATGGATGGACGAATCATCTGTTCTGTGGCTGGGGAGAGACTGACAGAACCTAGGGTCTCATACACTTGTGAGTGCAACAAGAGAACAGAGTTTGGCTTCTCTTGCAAGAAGAAAAAAATCAAACAGAGCTGTTGATGGGGTCCCAAGCCCCCTGCATTGAGAGGGGAGGCTGAGCCCAGAGTCAGCTCCAGATAGAAACATCCCCTGCACACTCCCATCCCAGCACTGCCTGTCCTCCTCCGCCCACATGCATCCCTGTTGCAGAATGAGGGGGTCCTGACTAGAGTTGTGATGAGCATCTACTCACAAACAAGCCTTGAGTTGCAGCCCTGAGTGCCCTGGGCCTTCAGGAGAATGCTAGTGGGAAGTTTGGCCCACAGGCATCTACCCCTTCAGGAGAGCACGGAGAGCTGGGTTGGAGGTGCTGCTCTCGAGACAGGCAGCAGCAGGCTAGAGGCCAGAACCACACCAGGGTGGCTCTGTGAGGACTGTGTGAGAGGAAAGGCCAGACCTCTGATTCTGCTGCTTTCTCGCCACACCCAGCACCATGTCTTCCATTTCGGTCACCTGGAATCACCAGTGCTCGGAAGAATCTATCAGCCGCTGAACTTTCCACCTCTCAAGGTTAAGGTGACCCACGTCCAGTTCACCTTGTCTGGTCTGGGCCTGCCGTCTCTTCTGGACAGTGCTTCCGCCCAGATGAATCTTCCAAATACTTCAAAGGCATGGGCAGATGATGAGGTGGCTTGCAGTTTGGAAGAGTTTCGGGGTGGTGTCGGGGTCTAGATTTCCCTGAATGTCAGTCAGGTTGTCGGTGTTTGATAAGGCCAGGGAAAGTGACTAATGGAGGCAATCCTTTCTCTTATTCCAGCTCCTGGTCAGTGGCAGGAGATGCAAGAATTTCCAATGCTGGCTCTCGAACTACATCAGCGCTGGAGCCAGCACCATGGTAACACTCGATCTAAAGCTAGAACCAGGGCTCACTCCAGACCTGAGGAAAGGTCACCTTCAGTGACAACCCTAGAATTACCATTGGCTCCAAAGGCTAATCCCTTTGCATTGAGACAGAAAAGAGTCAGCCCAATGAGCAGCTGCCTGGCATCATGACATTCCCTCCCAAGCTGGTGGCGGAGCAGTTGATACTTATGGATTTGGTAAGCAGCTCAACTCTGTGTGGGAGGTGGGGAGGTTGCAGGGGGCCGGGTTTCAGGCAACCAGCCATTCTCTCACCAGAGTCCAGTGACCTGGGACCAGTCCCAGGTCCACAACGTTCCACCTGTGTGATCTGATGAGCTTCTTCCTCTGAAGCCCTCTGTGCCCATGTGTAACAGCAAGGATGGGTCACAAGCAATGCCAGCGGCACAGTGTGACTGTGTCAATCAAATGAGATGGGACAGCCTGAAAGCCAGGGTCTGGCATATGTGGTGGTAATGGGAGCTCACTGAAGGCAGGCAAGTCCATGTGTTGCCACCCACCTACCCAGGAGACTCACCGTTCTCAGTATTTATGAGGCTCCTGATGTGTACTGGATTGTATGGCAGGCACCCAGACAGAAACCCAGGTTGCAGCTGCCTCAGGGATGTGCATCACAAAAAAAAGAAGGATCAAAGGCTAGTAGGGTTGAGGGGCGTTAGATATCTCAGGGTGAGCTGGCGTAAGCCCCCTTACAGTGCTAGGAATTTGTGAAATTCTGTTCTACTGTGTAGAGTCTAGGC
>NW_007233701.1:0-4400 GCF_000164805.1 Carlito syrichta | reverse complement strand
TAGAAGCACTCCTGGGTCTCCACATCTTCGTCAGCACCTATTGTTGTTTGTTTTTTATTAATGATGGCCATTCTTACAGGAGTTAGGTGGTATCTCAAGGTGGTTTTGATTTTCATTTCTCTGATGATGAGTGAGGCTGAGCACTTTTTCATGTGTCTGTTGGCTGCCCATATGTCTTCTTCTGGGGAGTGTCTATTCATGTCTTTTGTCCACTTTTAAAAGGGACTGTTTGTTTTTTTCCTTTCAGTGAATTTGAGTTCCTTGTACATCCTAGATGTTAGGCCTTTGTCAGATATACAGTTGGCAAATATTTTTTTCCCATTCTGTGGGCTGTCTCCCTGCTCTCTTGATGGTTTCTATTGTCTTGCATAAGCTCGTTACTTTGATGAGGTCCCACTTCTCTATCTTATTTCTTAAGGTATTGGTCTTTAGGGTTTTGAATCGGAATTGTTTCCCAGTTCCAATATCCATAAGTGTATATCCTGTGCCTTCTAAAGTTCTTATAGCTTGATGTTTTACGTTTAGGTCTTTGATCCATTTAGAGTTGATTTTTGTGCATGGTGATAGGTAGGGGTCCTGTTTCAATCTTCTGTGTGTGATCAGCCAGTTTTCCCAGCAAAATTTACTGAAGAGGTTCTCCTCTGCCCAGTGGTTGTTGTTGGAGACTTTGTCAAAGATGAGTTGGTTGAAGAATTGAGGCTTTTCTTCCAGAATTTCTATTCTGTTCCACTGGTCTATGTGCCTGTTCTTGTACCAATACCAGGCTGTTTTGATTACGGTAGCCTTATAGATAGTTTGAAGTCTGGAAGTGTGATATCTCCTGCTTTGTTTCTTTTGCTAAGAATTGTTTTGACAATTCATGGTCATTTATGCTTCCATATGTGTTGGGTGCCAGCCTTGGAGGTCCACATGATTGACTGGGTCCCGGTGGGTGGGCCAAAGACCCCGGGCCACAGGGCGAGCCCGGGAAGCTGAGGCCCTTCTGTCTTCCACCTTTGCTGTTTGATACAGCTGAAGAAATTCTGTGCAGTCGTGGAAGAAGAAAATGGCATGATTATGCGAAGTACTCACACCTAACCTGAGAATGTCATGGTTCATTTTCCCATTTTCCCACTATGCCGCTTGGCCTTTTCTAACATATGCAAGGGTTAAACTCTGAAGCACATCAAGAATGCTTTCTTTCACTTGGTTATAAGTTACTAGATATTGCTTGAGTAAAAAATGATATAAGTATATTCACTCCTTATTTGATTTAAAATTATGCAGCTTGGTGTTCAGACATAAGGATTTTTAGAAGCACAAGTTTATGGTAAGTTCATTACGAGCTCATTATAAGTTCTAACACTTATCTAGGAGTTATGTAGGTGATTTATAACACTGTCTTCACAGACTTAGGATAAAGATTAATCGTTAAGGTTTTTACTTAATTCTTTAGTTAAATTTTAAGTAAACATTTATAGAGTGTGTTTTCACTGAATTCATAATATACTAATTAGATACTTTTATGATAATTAACTAAATACAGAAAGCAACCTTGGGGGCCTGGGAAATGTCATTAAAAGCTTCTTTTGAGTTTTCTTTAGAAATAAACACTGCAGGATAAGAGAAAAGTAACGAAGACACCTGGACAAGAAAGGCGATTACAAAAGCTTTGAAGGTCGTAAAAGCCCAAAAGAGAGGAACTGCTACATTAAGGACCATGCACCTGGGAACTTTCTTGAAGCACTTCAAGGACTGTAATTTGGGACTCTTTTTGAAGAGAGTTGCTGGCAGTGCTATTCTTGACATGATAATTGTTTTATCCATGTATTAATCATAATTGGTAAATGTAGTATCATACAAATTTATATAATCAATATACATATGTATGAGGGTTGACAAAAATTATTAGGCTCTGGTTATGTTTAACAAGGTTTTTACTTTGTGTCATTAATTAAGTTTTAGTGCTATAGTTTAGTGTTTTATAGCTACTTTGAAGATTGTTTTAAGTTCATAAGTTTAAGTTCACACAATGATAAAATTGGTGCCTCAAAGATAATAATAATTGCTCCACTGCCTATCTTAAGACAAAGATGTTTTCCAGGAGGGTGCCAAGCATAAGGGAAAATAGCCAAATCACCATTATCCTAAACTTAAAAGCTCATTGGCAATTATGCAACCATATTAATTTTAGTTGTGTTAGTTTTATTTCATTATGTTTAATTCACTTTATATGTTTATTCAGAATAAAGATTAGTGTATGTATCTTCACAGTAAGTGACTTTCATAGTTATTCTTTAAATGCTAGCCACTGTTGTTTGGTCAAGTTAATGGTCTTCATATTCCTACTCTCACTGGGTGCAATCTATAGTTTTGTACTAGTGATTTTACGGCTTTTTTAATTAGACAAGTGATGCGGAACCGAAGTCAAAGTAAACCTTATATGCATTATGTTTAGGGCAAGTGAAACTCCTTTTACACATATCTCAAGACTCATTAACTGAAAATAGTGTTTTTGGCTTATTCGTTTCTTCTAAAGACCGCTAGATGGTGGTAACTTTTAAAACATATGTACGTGAAGGAATTTTCTTTGTCTTGCCCCTTTTGCAAATGCTATAAAAGCTTTCTGTTAACAAATAAAGGATGTCATCTGTTCAGGAAGCAGGTGTCCGAGTGTAATATTTTTGTCTTTCACCTATCCGTCTCTCCTTCAGGAAATCTCAGAACCTGGCAAAGGGGCTGGACCCCTTCACATATGAATTTCTGTGTTGTCATTTCCAGGTCTGAGAAGATTGATGTTGGTAACTCAATGGGTATTGCTTGAATTTGTAGATTGCCTTTGGTAGGATGGACATCTTAACAATGTTGATTCTTCCTATCCATGAGCATAGAATATTTTTCCATTTGTTTGTGTCTTGTTGGATTTCTGTGAGCAGTGTTTTGTAATTCTCATTGTAAATGTCTTTCACTTCTCTGGTTAGGAAGATGCCAAGGAATTTCATTTTTTTGGTGGCTATTGTGAATGTGATTGTGCTTTTTATTTGGGTCTCTGCCTGCTTGTTTTTGTTGTATAGGAATGCACCTGTCTTTTGCACATTTATTTTGTACCCTGAGACTTTGCCAAAGCCCTTTATCAGGGCAAGCAGATTATTGACAGATTCTCTTGCATTTTCAAGGTATAGGATCATATCATCGACAAAGAGGGATAAGTTAACTTCTTCTTTTCCTATTTGGATACTCCTGATTTCCTTCTCTTGTCTAATATCTGACTAGGACTTCCAACACAATATTGAACAAGAGAGGTGAGAGTTGGCAGCCCTGTTTTGTTCCAGTTTTCAGGGGGAAATGTTTCTAATTTCTGTCCATTTAGCAATATGTTAGCTGTGGGTTTGTCATAGATGGTGCTTACTATTTTGAGGTATTTTCATTCTATATCTAGGTGTTTAAAGGTTCTTATCAAGAAGGGATGCTGGATTTTATCAAAAGCATTTTCTGCTTCTAATGGGATAATCATGTGCTTCTTGTTTTTACATCTGTTGATGCATTTAATGACATTTGTGGTCTTGTGATTGTTGAACCAGCCCTGCCTCCTGGGGATGAAGAATACTTGGTCATGGGGTATGATTTTTGAGATGTATTTTTGGATCCGATTTGCTAGAATATTATTGAGGATTTTTGTATCTATGTTCATAAGGGATATTGGCCTGCCGTTGTCTTTTTTTGTTGGATCTTACCTGGTATGGTTATCAGTACGATGTCAGCTTCATAAAATGATTTGGGGAGAAATTCATCTTTCTCAACTGCCTATAATACTTTCAAGGATTGGTATCCGCTCCTCCTTACATTTTGTGGAATTCTGCTGGAAAGCCATACTTTCCACGGTGTTTTTTAGTAGGTAGTTTCCGTGTGACAGAGTAAATTTCCTGGGTTGTTGTTGGCCTATTTAGTGTCTCAATGTCTTCTTGTGTTAAACTGGGGAGGCTGTGTGATAACAGAAATCCCCCACTTCACCTAGGTTATCAAGTTTGTTTCCATGTAGATGTGCATTGTAATCCCTTATAATCCTTTATGTTTATTTGGAGTGAGTTGTGATTTGATCGTTTGTATTTCTGATTATGTTTATTTGGGTTTTTAATCCCTTTTTCTTGGTCATTCTGGCCAGGGACCCATCAATCTTGTTAATTATATCAAAGAACCAGCTTTTTGTTTTGTTGATTTTGGCTATAGTATTTTTGTCTTTTATTTCCAGTATTTGGGTTCTTATTTTTGTGATTTGGATTTTCCTTCTGAAGTTGGGATTTTTGTGGTCTTCTCTTTCCAGTTCCCTTAGGTTACTTGTTAGGCTCTCCACTTGTACTCTTTCCATTTTCTTGATGTGTGCTTGTAGATATATAACTTCCCTTCATAAAACTGATTTCATG
>NW_007233700.1:9881-21978 GCF_000164805.1 Carlito syrichta | reverse complement strand
CTATCCTTACTAGTCTAATGATGTTCTGATAATCAATAACTTCTAAAGCTCACTCAATACCCATGACGACTAAATTAAACTCTACCACTTATACAATGCTACGGAAACTCTTAATTATAGCTTAAGTCAATTTCCTAAAGAATGTGGCCCAGTCCAAAGATCACACTGGGCCCTACAGGATGTGGCCCAGTCCAAGGTCCACGGTGGGCCACCTTTTGGAACAATAGACTACAATCTCTTAACAAAATGGCTATTCCAAAGTCTTATATGTCTATCCTAATTTCTATGAAAGTTTTCCAATTCTTAATTCTAATATATAAAGTTGATTAGCAGCAGGAAAGCTTCTAAAACCTAAATGTAAATTGTAAATGTACTAAGGCAAAAACTTCGATAGTAGAAAGTGGAGACGATGAAAATTCTTAAAGTTAACTATATTCTTATTAAACCTAAAAATATTATGATTGATTATGTATGAACTAACATGATTCGTAGCATGACCTATTCTACAATACCTTCTATGAATAAAATAAGTTCAATTTCTATAATAGGTAGAAAAGAGACTTTACACTAACTGTAGCTAAAGCCGGCCCAAAAGAATGCAGTCCAGTCCAAAGTACATGCTGGGCTCTCAGGGAATGTGGCCCAGCCCAAACTCTGTGCTGGGCCACTCTCGAAAATCATCTTCACCATTGAAAAGCTGCAAACAGCTCTCCCTAAGTATATACTAATTATATAAATATTCTTTTAAATCTTACACAGAAGCTTGTACCGTATAAAAGGCTCCCAAATGTGACCTGAATTTGAATTATATCTAATACCTAGGCCGAAACCGCAGTTTATGGGAAACAGGAACAATGGGTTTCTAGAGTCAGCTATGCCTGTCACAGTCACAGAGTCTTCAGCTTAGGCCAGCAGAGTTCCTTTAGGTTGTTCCTGTGCTGCATGGCAAAAGGGGGAGGAAAATGGGGTCTACGGCTCTTGAACACGTCCTAGCGGTCTCGAGGTGCACAGCCCTCCCTGATCCCTAGTGCTCAGTGGGCCTCCGTGGCCGGCTCCCAACAGTTGTTGCTATGCTTCCTGGCTTTGGCCCACTCCCCAACTTTGGGGAGGTGAATCTTCTCTCTCCCTTCTCTTTCTCTCTAATTTACTTTTAAATAAACTATTTTTTAAAACCTAAAGACAGGAAATAATAGAAGTGGCTCTACCACCAGACTAGTTACAAAAGAGTTGACTAAGACTTGTAAGTGGCATTAACTACTTACAAATTATCTACTTACACACAATGTCTTTAGACAATTTTGCAACTCATTATAGATAGCTGAGTTATCATCTCCCAGCTTCAACTACAAAGTATCAATAATACCACCTAGTTCATAGAGTTGTTATCAGTGTAACTTGAATTATTGCCTCCAGGTAGGTAATTGACCAGTGCAGCTTCTGGTATCTGGTAGACTCCCAATGCATATTAGCTCCCTTCATGGTGTCTTCAGTTCCCTCTAGTCAATTTAGATATTTGTTACAATGTCTGGATTATTTTCATGTAATGCCCTCCATGGGTAACCTCCCAGTGTCATGGTTTCAACTCTTATCTATATACTGACTCAAAAATTCACATCTGGAGCTCAAATCTGTCTCCTGACACATAGATCCATCAGCTTCCCGGGTCTCTCTTGGATGCTCCATGCCACATCAGTTACGATGATCTTTGTTGCCAGAAGACAGAGAGTTCTAGTTCAATCAGCTCCCAAAGTTAAGAAGGTTTTACTGGCTTGCATTAATGAAAAGACAGAGCTGCAGCTCCTGTGTGTGTGTGTGTGTGTGTGTGTGTGTGTGTGTGTGTGTGTGTGTGTGTGTTATTCTCAGCTCCATCTTCCTACATATGGTGGCTTTTCTTAAGCTGGCTTCCCCCATGGCCACAAGATGGCTGCCAGCAGAAACTGGGCCATGCATTGCCTTACCCACGGGGAGAAAATGGCTTCCCTCATCTAGAATAACTGCTTTCCCTAATCTTCACATCTAAACATCCCTTTACCATTCACTGTGGCCAGGAGAGTCTCAGATGCTGATTGACCTAGTTCTGGGATACAAAATGTCCCTGACCTAGCTGCAGTAGCAAGGGATTGTCCTGATGACTTGGCCACTTAGGGCTCACCTCTGAAGATACCAGTCAAGCTCTTCCCACACAAAAATACAATTTCTTCACAAGGGGAGTGAAGTAAAATGGATGTTCATTCTAGATACTGTTAAGGGTTGAATTGTATCCCCCCAATAAGATAGGTTGAATTTCCAGTAGCAGTAAAAGTGATCTTGTTTGAAAATAGGGTTTTTACAGATGTAATCAAGGGAAGATGAGGATGTTCAGGGGGCTCTAATCCAATATGGCTGGTGTCCCTATAAGTAGAGAGGAATTTGGGCATGAAAACATTGGAGAGAAGCCACAGGAGGAGACAGTCCTAGAGCGACATGGCATAGGCAAGGACTGACGGCCACCCCAGAAATGAGGAAGGAAGGGAAGTGTCTCCCCTGCAGACTTCAGAGGGGACCTGTGCACCTAGATGTTGAACCTCTATTTTCCAGAACCGTGGTACAACCCATTTCTTCTGCTTTAGGCCCCCCAGTGTGGTACTTTTTATGGCAATTCTAGGAAATGAATATGGATGCCTTCCCACACACCCATTATCTTATATATACCTCTATCATAGAATTCAACATACCATTTTACAGTTTTATATTTTTCCTGTATCTCTTTCCACTTGCACTATAATATCCTTGAGGGCAAGGTTCATGTTTTAATTGACTTTGTGTCCTTAAACCATGAAATACAAGGTCTGACAATTAAGCTCATGAACTAGCTACCATGCACCTACCTTGGTAGTACTGAGTGAACAACACAGTAAGGTTTCATAACCTTGGTATATCAGGGTCTCATAGCTGTGTTCATGTTGACCTATGGCAGCAATTGCTGAGTGGCGTTCATTAATGTTGCTTGTTTTTGTGTGCCACTGCAAGAATGTAGGAGCTTGAATTAGAACAACAAACAAACATTGAATTTCTTGTTAAATTTGGCAAGAGTGAAAATGAAGTCAGAGAGACATATCAGTCCAAGTTTTTGGGGAGAATGCCATGAAGAAAACGGTTGTGTGCAAATGGATTAAGTGGTTTTTTTTTTGAGGGGAAAGAGAGTATCACTGATGAAGAGAGGTCAGGATGGCCAGTAATGAGCAGAACTGATGGAAATATTGCAGAAATTTGTTGAACTATGCATCAAAATTTCTGACTGGCTGTGAGAAGCATAGCAGATTGAATAGACATCAATAGTCATCAATAGAGAAACAGTTAGGAAATCTTGGCATGAGAAAGCTGTGGGCAAAAATGGTTGCAAAGGAGCTCACTGATGAACAAAAGCAGAAAAGAGTTGAAGTCTGCCAAGACCTTTTGGAGGGGCAAGATGACATGTTGGGCTGTGTTATCACTGTAATGAAATATATGTGTACCAATATGACCCTGAAACAAAGTGTCAAAGTGCACAAAGGAAGTCAGTCAATTCTCCACGACCAAAAAGTTTCCATTGGTCCAAATCAAGAGTCAAAACAATGTTGTTAAACTTTTTGATATCAGAGGGATTGTTCATTATGAATTTGTACCAAGTGGACAGTTAACCAAGTTTACTATTTGGAAGTTTTGAAAGGGCTGCATGAAAAAGTTAGATGAAACCCCCTGAACTTTTTACCAACAATGCCTGGCTTTTGCATTACGACAAGGCACCAACTCACATAGCACTATCTGTGAGGAAGTTTTTAGCCAGTAAACAAATAACTGTATTGAAACACCCTCCCTACTCACTCGATATAGCTCCTGATGACTTTTTTCCTTACCTGAAGATAAAGGAAGACATTTGATGACATCCAGGACATCAAGGGTAATATGATGACAGTGCTTGATGGACAATCCAAAAAGAGTTCCAAAATTGCTTTGACAGGTGGACTAGGCACTGACATCAGTGCATAGTTTCCCAAGGGGAGTACTTTGAAGGTGACCATAGTGGTACTCAGCAATGAGGTATGGAGCACTTTTTCTAGGATGAGTTCATGAACTTTGTTGTCACACCTCATATTAAACCATTATTGAGTAAAAGAATTAAGCTACTTTACTGATGAGAAAGCAGTTTTCCCAAGGTCACTGTATCAATTGATGTCCTTGGTTACAGTTAAAATAAGGTGACTGTAGTTTAAGAAAAGCTATGTCTCTGAAAGGGTATGCATACTCCCGAGACTGCCATGACGGCCAGGCCGAGGACTCTGTGGTGCTGAGCAAGATGTCACATCTGGCTAGTCCCAGACCTGCTTTACTGCCCGGCACTGCACTGGACAGAGTGTCCCACTCCGGTACCCCGTTTGCCCTGGGTCCCAGGCATGGCCACCAGCAAAGCTGCCACTGCTTGCTGGAGCCCATGTCATTCTGCCAATAGCATCACCAGAGGTGGTGATCTGGCCTGCTGCACCGACCAACTTACGAGCACATAATGTGTGCCCTGAGGCCACAACAATGACACCCGCTTGTAAAATTGTACATTTGTAAGGTGACACACAGGAATTTGAACCCAGCTGGCACCCAGGGATTTAAACATTCTGCCAGGTGGTCTCCAGATGCGTGGTGGAAACCTTCCATTTTAAGGACCAGGCAGGCCAGTAACTCCAGTGACAGGCAAGCCCAAGACACCTCACCCACCACGTGGCTTATCAGAAAGCTTCAGAAATGCATTGCTTGGCATATGTTGAGAGGCAAAGGGAAACTCTTCAGATGACAAGCTGGGCTTCTCGAAGTCAGCAAGTGCTTTAATGGAGGAAGGCAGAGAGGGCTTCATATGACACTCACCCAGAGCCAGACTGCACCACGTGGGTTCCTGTGGTGCGTGCTGACTCAGAGTGTGGCAAGGGGCTGCTTCTGATTCACCCCAACCACATCCTGCTCCTCCCAGGCTCCTCTGCCCTGGAAGTCACACGTTGGTCTAGTGAGATCTCCACCCTTGGCTCAGGTATTTGCCATGAGAGTCTGTGAACCTCAGAATTCCAATTTTCTAGAATAGAACATCTCCCAGCAGTGTCAAAGTGCAGGACTGCCTGTGATTAAGTGTCGGGCTGCTGATCTGTGCTCAGATTCAGGGCTTAACTGGAGTGGGTTATTTCCCACTGTGTTTCCACGGGTACAAACCAGTATCTAATGTCACATACACATGGTTTTAAAAATGGCTTTAGCTGATTTGAATCAGAATGAAAATGCTTACACTAAACACACAGTAACAGTTAGATAGCGATTTGGGAGAAATTGTTCTTTCTGAGATCATTGTTATAGACACAGTATCGTCAAGGACTAAATAAGCACTTCATCCTGAGCTGATTCATCTTAGAAAAAACGTGTGGTAGGCAACTCAAAATCACTAGCATGAAGAGTACAAGGAAAGGTAAAAAAATTTTTTGGTTAAAGTCAGTTTAGTGAAATGAGTATCCATTGGGACTTTTCTGTTTTGTTTTGTTTGAGGTTTGGGGTTTCTTTGTCCGCATTTTCTTTTTTTGGTTTCCATTGAAGGCAGTTAGGATAAGAAATACTGTCTGTGGAGGAATTTAAAAGTGTAGGAGTCTGAACTTTATTCTGTAGGCAGGCGGTCATTCAAAAGTGTTTTTGATTTCATTTATTTTTACAATATTTTAGCCAAATACAACAAAGGAAAAGTGTGAGAAACATAAGTACATTTAATTTTTTTAAAAAGCAGGCACTGTGCAAACACCATTCACATCAGGAAATAGAATACTTCTAGCATCTCAGAAATTCCCTAGTGATATTTTTAAATTTTTTAGATTATGAGTGATAACCAAATAGAGACAAAGTATAAAACATGTATGTTCAATTTATCATGTTATTGCCATCAAGTTCAAGAAGTCTAAGACCAACAGCACCCAAAAATCTCCTGAGTTCAACTTCCAAATCACAACTCCCTTCCTCCCTCTTGACCCTATAAGATAATCGCCACCCTAATATTTGCAATAATAATTTCTTTGTTTTTCTTTATAGCTTCACCACCTAGGCATGCATCCCTAAATAAGATAGTTTAGTTGCACCTTTTTGGAACTTTGTTTGAATGTAATCAAACTTTTTGTTTTGTTTGGTGTTTTGCTTCTTTGTCCAACAGTATTTTTCGAGCAGTGGAGAGTCGTCCAAGCTGATTCTTGAAGTTAGTAGTCTGTTCACTTTCTTTATTGTAAATAGTCTATTGCATGAATATATCATAAGTAACAGTTAAGATGTTCCCAGTTTGAGGCTGTTCCAATGTTGAAGTATTTGTGTGTGTGTGTGTGTATGTGTGTGTGTGCATGTGAGAGAGAGAGAGAGAGAGAGAGAGAGAGAAAGAGAGAGAGAAACAGAGACAGAGAGTGAGACACAGAGAGAGAATGAGAATAAGAAATATCTATCTAGTAGCAGTATGCAAGTTCTGAGATAGGGAGAGAAGAATTGAGAAATTTAGTTGGGAAGTTCAATGATAAAGATTAAACATAGGAATTCAGGGATTAACAAAAGGAGTAAGATGATGTATTTCTAACAGTAGTTCCCATTCTTCTGCATTGTTGCCAACTTCTGTTGCTATTCATCTTCCTTAATGTTTGAAAAAATGATCAGAAAAAATAAATATTGTTTTAAATTTCTGTTTCCTAATTATTAGTGAGTCTCAGCATTTTCTTTTTTTATCAAACTATTTTACTTTGTGTGTGAATTATCTATTCATAACCTTTGTCCATTTGCCTATCAGCTGTTTCTTGCTGACTTGGGGAACCTTGATACATTTTGGACATTAATCTTTTGTCTGTTACCTATATTGTTAAGATATTTTTGCCTATCTATTGCTTATATCTATTCACAGTGTCTTCTGCTGCACATACATTTTTAATGTGTATATGTGGTGACTTTTTTGATGTATTATCATGACTAGAATACAATATCCTATTATTCAAACATTAGTCTTGGTTTTGTTGTGAAAGTATTTTGAAGACATAATTTAAGCCCCTAATCAGGTGACTTTTAGTGAGATTATTCCAGATAATCTGGGTGATCTTGATCAAATCAGTTGGAAAGTCTTAAAGGCAGGATTGGGAGGTTCTCCCAAAGTAATATAAAGTTCCAGTCTATCAGTGACATCCCATTGCTAAAGACCTTTCCTACTGAGTTCAGATGTGCTAGCCAATCTCAACAATCACATAAGCATATAGGGTGCCAAAAAATGTACTCACATTTTAAGAAATGAAAAAACTGCATTAAAATACCAATACTCAATAAAATGAATACAAGTCACATTTGACTTCTGAAATTACCAGAGGTGCTCAAGTGATTACTATCAATGTCCAGACATTTCTGATTATAGCAAACATCTCTTGAAATGTGTATACATATGTATGGAACCCCGTGTGTGTGTGTGTGTGTGTGTGTGTGTGTGTGTGTGTGTGTGTGTGCTTGTTGTGTGATTTTTATCTCAATGGAATCATTTATCCTTTAGTCACCCAATTTGAAATATGGGAGCTATGGAGTCATTATTGATAATTTTCTGGTAAAAGGTTTTTAGCCTTTAAAAAATATTACTTAAGTTTAAATATAAATAGAATCTCATGGTATAGTATAAAGATTTAGCCAATCAAAAGTACAAAACACTGGAAGTCCTTTTTCACTTCTGTCGACCACTTCCCTCTCACCTACATTTGCATACACAAAAACAAGATATGCATATATATTTATTTACATTTGTATTTACACTTATTCCTCCCAGTAGCTCTGTTTCTCCATTTGTGCCCTGGCTGATACAATATACACAGTCAGTTTATCAATCTTCTCATTTCTAGCACTCAAACTTTGTGTGTTTCTCAGGTGATCTTCATACAAGCATGTATGTAAATCATGATCATACATAATTGACAGTAAGGGTTAAAATGGAGGAGTCCTCCTCCATTCCTCTCTTCTACTCCTACCCCATCTAGAGGCAACATTGCCAAAAAGTCAGGGTAGATTTTTCCAGCCTGCTTTTAGTGTAAAAAAGTTGCCCTAATTTGTGCGTGTATGTGTGTGAAGCACTACAAAGTGAACTGATAGACTACATCCAAACTTAATGACAATGGTTACATGTAACTGAGAAGGAAGTAGTAGATAGAAGTGAAAAAGGACTGTCAGTGTTTTTTGTACGTTTGATTATCTAAACCTTACACAATTAGAATCTATTCATATTTAATTTGGGTGATTTTCAGAGGTTAAAAATATTTACTAAAAAATTGTCCATAATGATTTCATGACTTCAATGTTTCAGATTTGAGTAACTAAGAGATAATTGTTCCATTGAGATAAATAAAGATATCAGCTTAGGCAACATAGACCTTGTCTCTATAAAAAAAAAATTAGTCTGTCATGGTGACACATACCTGTAGTTCCAACTACTCAGGAGGCTGCGGCAGAAGGATCGTCTAAGCCCAGGAGGTCATAGATGTGGTGAGCCGTGATCATGCCACTGTACTCCAGCCTCGGCCAGAGACCCCAGCTAGAAAAAACGATGCCCAAAACAAGATGATTCACTGCAGGCATTACAAACTCCAAAACCATGCTTAAATGCATAATAAAATACAACAGGAAGTTTGAGCATGGTGGCTGCCTAGAGAGCACATGCTTGTCTTAAATTTCAAAAGTCTATGACAAACAAATCATACCTAGGGGTAAAGTTTGACTTGTGAGTTATAGATGTGTCTGCCTTGCAAATGTATAGGAAAAGACCAGGTTAATTTTGAACCAAGAATAATAGAAGTTGGGTTTTAGACGTATTTTTAGAATACTAAAAGCTAAGACTGTACTAAAAACAGCATAAGTTGGTAAGGATATGTATTGTTGAAGGTATGTTATAGATACTTATTCCTGTTGTGCTTAATAATTTCACCCTATTCAGATTCAGTTTTGACAGAAGGACTGGAGCAATACAAAATTCTCTTCATCTACTTTCAGATAAATGGGAAGAGACACATTTTCTAGTAAAGATAATTTGGTAAGAGCCCTAAAAAGGTTAGGCAACTGAGAAGTGCTGAATTTTGGATTTGACAGGGTGATATTCAACAGAAGATTACATTAGAAATGCCATACTTTATATCAAAATTGTTTTTAAATGAGACCAGGACTCAGCACTGACCTAACACTTGTCAAGATGTAACTCTATTTGAGCAGGTACTATAATGAAAAACAACCAAGAAATGCCAGGTTGGTTTAACAGCCAAAAATCAATCAATGTATAATATATCCTATAAATACAAAATAAGACAAAAGTCACCCAATCATCTCAAGAGATGAGAAAAAGCATCTAACAAAGTGCAAGTTTTAAAATATTTTTTAAAAACTAGGAATAGAAGTGAACTTTCTCAACTTGACAAAGTGCATCCATGAAAAACTCATAGTTGATAGACTGGGCATACCAAGCCTGAAAATTCAAAATGCTCTAAAATTCAAAACTCTTTAGGGGACGAAGTGACACTCAAAGGAAATGTTCATTGGGGCATTTCAAATTTCAGATTTCAGATTTGGGATGTTCAGCAGGTAAGTACAATGCAAATATTCCAAAAATCTAAAAAAAATATACAAAATTCAGAACACTTCTGTTCCCAAGCATTTCAGATAAGGGATATCCTACCTGTATTATAATTAAAGGTAAAAGACTGAATGTTTTTCCAAAACCAGACAAAGATAACCATGTTCACCACTCCATTTAACATTGTACTAGGTGAGATAATTAGAAGAGAAAATGAAGTAAAAAGCATGAACATTTTAAAGGAAGAAGTGAAACTGTACTTGTAGATGACAAGATCAAATAATCATGATACAGAAAATCCTAAGTAATCTAGTCAAAACTATTTAAACTAATAAATAAGTACTGCAGTGTTGCAAGATATAATATCCTTATACAAAAAGTCAATTGTATTTCTATGCACTTGCACTGAAATTCAAAATGAAACAAAGAAAACAGCTCCATTTCCTGAAACATCGAAAAAAATGGAATACTTAGAAATACCTTTACAAAACAGTGAAAAATTGGTATTCTGGAAACCATAAAATGTTATCAAAAGACATTAAATACAATTTAAAGAGTGGAAAGATCTCCAATTTTCATAGACTAGATACCATAAATGTACCATGTTCATGGGCAATATTTCCCAATTTAATCTACAGAGTCAACTCAACCCCCATCCAAACTCTAGCTGGTTTCTTTGCAAAAATGTACAACCAAACACTAAATGTACATGGAAATCCAAGGAACCTAGAATAGTCACACACACACACACACACACACACACACACACACACACACACACACACACATCATGAAATAGAAGAACAAATCTGAGGGACTCAAACTTGCTGACTTCAAAACTTACTCCAAAGCTACAATCATCAAATAAGGGTGGTATTGGCATAAAGATAGACAGATAGATCAATGCAATAGTGTTGGGAGCCAACATCTATAGCTACACAACTAAGGCCTATGAAGGCCCATCCAGAAGATTGCCTCTGATACAAGGATATCGGTAACACCTACATTATTGGCATATGAATAGTGACCAGTCTGCATATATGGCAAACAAAATTTACAATATTGGGATACAAAACTTTAAACAAATCTCTATACACCTTCTGGAAAGCTTTATAGTAGAATTATTCTGTGTCTTTCTGTTTTTCTAAGTTTCATTTCTTTCTTAGACATTTTAAGTTTTTGTTTCCTGGCTTTTGTTCCTGAAAGCAGTTTTTCCCAGGGCTAAGATTAGAGACTAAATTACTATAATAGTTTTGTTTTCTTGCCTCTAGCCAGGCAGAACGTTCCTAGGCCGAAACTCTTGGCCTGCCTCTGCCCATGGCCATCGTCATGGCAAATGTGCATTTCATTGTCCAAGAGTGTGACAACTACGATTTGATTAATTTACTTAGATCGAATTTTCTATCAGAAAGTTTAGAAATATATATATACACAGTTCAGTTACCCACATATAACACTATATGAATTTGTGTTCAACAGTATGACAACTACCATACAGTTTATAAAAAAAATTAATGATAAGATATTTGCTACACATGTATATTAGAAAACAGGTTTTAAGTATAATCATAGTTGTACTTTTAGTATGATTTTAGATAGAGTAGAAAATAAGTTTAAATAAGTTTATAGTTTCATAATAATAAAAATTCATTTTAGTGATGACAAAGATGAAAGGAAATTAAATAAAAATAAGTTCATAAGATATAGTATAAGGTTAAGTTTAGCATAGTGTTGAGTTTAATCATTAAGTGAATAATTATATAAAAAGAATTATTAAGCTTATATATGATTAGATTTATAAAATTTATATAAGTCATGGTAAGGTTTTATAGCTTGTGAATAAGTTTTTAATCAGTTATAGGGCATTATGTTGAATCATATTAGGTTAATAGTACAAATAAACATTAAGCCATTTAAATAAATTTATAGATTGTAGTATAATGTTAAGTTGATAATATTAATCGTTAAAGCTATTAGGAAAGCAGTTTAATTTAGATTTAACTTAGAAAAATTTTGGATTTTTAACTTAGGATTTTAACTTAGAAAAATTTAACTTAGAAAAATTTTTAACTTAGGATTTAACTTAGAAAAATTTTGTATTAATCAGAGTTTAGAACAAGAAGTACAGCATGAATGATGTAGAACAAGAAGTACAGCATAAATGATTTATTGAACATTATGGGAAACGGTTTGTAAAATCATTGTTAAAAATCATGCACCAGCCGGGCTCGGTGGCTCAGCCTGTAATCCCACGCCTTTGGGAGGCTGAGGTGAGTGAATTGCCTGAGCCCGCGGGTTCGAGACCCGCCTGGACAGCGAGACCTCATCTCTACAATAAATCAAAAAATCAGCTGGGTGTGGTGGCGCATGCCTGTAATTCCGGCTACTCGGAAGACTGAGGCTGAAGGATCGCTGGAGCCCAGCAGGCCGAGGCTGCGGTGGCCGGGAGCGGCCACTGCACTCCAGTCTGGGCGACAGAGTGAGACTCCAACTCAAAAA
>NW_007233700.1:0-9861 GCF_000164805.1 Carlito syrichta | reverse complement strand
TATATGATTAGATTTATAAAATTTATATAAGTCATGGTAAGGTTTTATAGCTTGTGAATAAGTTTTAATCAGTTATAGGGCATTATGTTGAATCATATTAGGTTAATAGTACAAATAAACATTAAGCCATTTAAATAAATTTATAGATTGTAGTATAATGTTAAGTTGATAATATTAATCGTTAAAGCTATTAGGAAAGCAGTTTAATTTAGATTTAACTTAGAAAAATTTTGGATTTTTAACTTAGGATTTTAACTTAGAAAAATTTAACTTAGAAAAATTTTTAACTTAGGATTTAACTTAGAAAAATTTTGTATTAATCAGAGTTTAGAACAAGAAGTACAGCATGAATGATGTAGAACAAGAAGTACAGCATAAATGATTTATTGAACATTATGGGAAACGGTTTGTAAAATCATTGTTAAAAATCATGCACCTGTTATTTCAATATAAGTTTTGTGAAGCATGTCATGCATCATAAAATTGAATTGTTTGCTTGGAACTCGTTAATTTTGTGATGGTCTTGTGATACATAGTTTGTAAAGCACAATACACTCCATGGAATTTGTATACCCCCAGCAAGTAATTATCACACTGCTGGAGAGTATAGAAAATAGTATATAAGTTAGAAGGAGTTTGAATAAAATTTGGACTCAGTCCTGATCAGACTGATCCCAGAAGAACTGCCTCCGAGTGGTCTCTTCTCTCCGTCTTGACTCTCCGGTGTGGGTCCTAACCCTCCCTCGGTCGGTGCCGGTCACCGACACAATAAAATTAAGAATCTAGAAATAAACTCTTACATTTACAGTCAATTAATTATCTACAAAGTTGCCAAAACCATTCCATGCAGAACAGACTTTTTAACAAATGATGCTGAACACTTGCCTCAAGCCATATTAAAAAATTCACACAACTCACCTGGGCAACTTGGTGAGACCTCAACTCTACAATAAATCAAAAAACTTAGCTGGGCGTGGTAGCGGACGCCTGTAGTTCCAGCTACTTGGAAGGCTGAGGTGAAAGAATCGCTGGAGCCCAGCAAGTCCAGGCTGCAGTGACTAGGAGCATGCCACTGCACTTCAGTCTGGGCAACAGAGTGAGACTCTAACTCAAAACAAAACAAAACAAAACAAAATAGACCAAAGATCTAAATACAAAAACTAAAACTATACAACTATAGTTTAAAAAACTGTTATCTTTTACAACTAAAAATTTAACACTCTTAAAAAAATGTAGTCTTAAATATTTATGACCTCGAAGAAGGTAGTAATTTCATAGATGACACCAAAGGTATAAGCAAAAACAAACAAACAAAACACAAATAGATACATTGAATTACATCCAAATTTTAAAAAGTGATCCTGCAAAAGTTACCATCAAAAAGTGAAGATTATGCCTGTAATCCCAGCTGTTTAGGAAGCAGAGGGTAGAGGATAGCCTAAGCCCAATGATTCAAGACCAGCCTGGACCACATGGCGAGACCTCATCTCTACAATAAATCAAAAAATTAACTGGACCTGGTGGCACATGTCTGTGATTTCAGCTACTTGGAAGAGGTGGAAGGATCACCTGAACCCAGCAGGTCGAAGTGGCAGTGGCCATGAACATGCCACTGTTTTCCAACCTGGGTGACAGAGTGAGAATCTAACTTGGAAGGGAGAAAAGAGGAAGGGAGGGAGGGAGGGAGGGAAGAAGGAAGGAAGAGAAAATTCATAGAAAGGTAGAAAATATTTGCAAATCATATTCCTGATGAGGAACTTGTACTTAGAATTTATTTTTTGAAAATCTTAAACTCAATAATAAAAAAGACAAATAGCCAATATTTTAAATAAGCAAATGATCTGAATATATATTTCTGCAAAAATATATGTAAGATCTAAAGATAACACATTGATCTAAAGATAACATCAGCATAGTCCTCCTGTCTAACTGGGACATCTGTGCCTCTGGTCAACTTTCCCCCACTCCCCAAGCCTCCAACCTCTGGTAACTACCATTCTGCTTTCTACTTCTCTGAGTTTGGTCTTTTTGGATTTGATATATAGGTGAGATCATGCCTTGCTTGTATTTTTGTGCCTGGCTTATTTCACTTAGCATAATGTCCTTCCAGGTTTACCCATTTACACTGAGATAACTTTCTTGTTTTTTAAGGAAAATAAAAAATATTTATATTGTACTATAAATATATACCACGTTTCCTTTATTCATTCATTGGACATTTGGCCACTGATGGATACTTATGTTGATTCTGTATAATGGTGATGGTAAAAAAAATGCCACAGTGAACATGGGAGTGCCAGTATCTCTTTGACATACTGATTTCAAGTCCTTTGGGTCTGTACCCAGAATTGGTATTGCAAGAGCATACAATGATTATATTTTTAGTGGTTTGAGGAACCCCCAAACTGTTTTCCATAGTGGCTGTACTAATTTACATTCTTATCCACAGTGTACCAGGGTTCCCTTTTCTCTACATCCTTGCCAACACTTGATAACTTTCATCTTTTTTATGATAGTCATTCTAACAGGTACGAAGGACTATTTCATTGTAGTTTTTTACTTGCATTTCCCTGATGATTAGCAATGATGAGCATGTTTTTCACATGATTGTTGGTTATTTGTATGTCTTCTTTTAAAAAATTTTTTATCTTAAAGATGTGGGGTACAATTCAGGGTTAGGTACACAAATGTTCATTATGAAGGCACCTTTGTGGATGAGGTGTGACCCCCTCCCATGGCAGTTTCCCACTACTGCCAATCCCTTTATTACAGTATTATGATAATTGTTCAAGGTCCACTTATGAGTGAGAACATGTGGTACTCAGTTATTTGTTTCTGTGATAAATCATTCAGTATTATAGACTCTAAGTTCATCCAAGTTGCTGTGAAGTTTATAATTTTGTCCTTCTTTATGGCAGCATAATATCCATCCTGTATATGTACCACATTGTTTTTTTATCCAGTCAACTTTCGATGGGCAGCGCAGTTGGTTCCATGTTTTTGCTATTGTGAACAGTGCTGCAATACACATGTGTGTGCAGGTATCTTTTTCATAAAATGATTTGTGCTCCTTGGAGTATATTCTCAGTAGCAGGATTGTGGGGGTTTTTGAAGGTCAATTTTTAGATCTTTTAGGAATCGCCACACTGTTTTTCACAGAGGCTGTACTACTTTACACTCCCACCAACAGTGTAGAAGTTTTCCCTTTTTGCCACATTCTCTCCAGCATCTGTTGTTTTCTTGAGTTATTGATGATGGCCATCCTAACTGGAGTTAGGTAGTATCTCAGTGTGGTTTTGATTTGCATTTCTTTGATGACTAGTGAGGCTGAGCAATTTTTCATGCAACTGTTGGCTGCTCATGTATCATCTTTTGAGAAGTGTCTATTCATATCTTTTGCCCACTTTGTAATGGAGTTGTTTGTTTTCTACTTTTTGGCACATTTGAGTTCCTTATAGGTCCTAGATGTTAGGCATTTGTCAGATATAATTTGTCAGATTCTTCTGCTGAAGTTAGGGTTTTGGTGGTCATGTTTTTCCAGCTCCCTTAGGTAATTTGTTAAGCTGTTAATTTGTTACCTTTCCATTTTCTTCAAGTGTGTTCATAGAGATATGAATTCCTTTCTTAGTACTGTTTTCATGGCATCCCAGATATATTGGTTATATGCTTCTTAATTTTCATTTGTTTCCAGGTATCTTTTAATTTCTGTTTTTATTTCTGTGTTGACCAGGAGTTGTTCAGCATCAGGTTGTTTAGTGTCTATGATTTTGTGGGTTTGGGGAGAACTTAGTTGGTGTTGATATTTATTTTTATACCACTGTGGTCTGAGAAGGTGCATGGCGGTATTTCAATCTTTTGAAATATTTTCATGATTGATTTATGGCCAAGGATGTGGTCAATCTTAGAGTACATTCCATGTAGTGATAAGTAGAATGTGTATTCCATGGTTGTTGTATGGAGTGTTCTGTAGGTATCAATTAAGTCCATTTGGTCAAGCATCATGTTAAGGTTCCATAACTTCTTATTGATTTTTTTGTCTTGATGATCTGCCTAGTGTTGTTTAGGGCATCTAAGTCCCCAGCCATGATAGTGTTAGAGTCAATATCATTTTTTAGCTTCCCTAGAAGTGCTTTATGAAAGTTCGTGCTCATATGTTGGGTGCATATATGTTTAGAATGGATATTTCCTGTTGATGGATTTAACCTTTGATCTTTATGTAGTGAACTTCTGTATATCTTTTAATTTTTGATAGTTTAAAGGGTATTTTGTCTGATATTAAGATCACAACTCCTGTTTTCTTTTGTTTTATGTTCTGAAAATTTGTTTTCCATCCTCTTACTTTGAGTCTGTGAGTGTCTTTTCTAGTGTGACGAGTCTCTTGGAGACAACATACTGTTGTATCATTATATTTTATTCAATTTTCCATTCTATGTCTTTTCAGGGGGCATTAAGTCCATTCACATTCAGACTAATTGTTGACCTGAGAGAGTTTATCCCTGTCATGAGGTTCCTATAGAGTTTGCTCCTGCTGCTGCTGTTTGTTAGTTTGTTTGTTGTCTTTCTTTTGATTTTTGAATTGATCTATGTGTGCTCTCTATCTTTTTCCCGCCTTCTTGGGAAGGACATTGTCATTCTTTTTTTATTTATTTCATATTTAATACTTTCTTAAGTGTTTCTTGTAGAGATGGTCTGCAGGCAGCATAAACTCTTAGTCACTGAATGTCTGGAAAAGATTTTAAATCTCCATCAGTGATGAAGCTTAGCTTAGCTGGGTAGGCAATTCTTGGTTTAAATTGTTTATCTTTGTGAACTTTGAAGATTGAACTCCAATCTTTCCTAGCCTGAAGTGTTTCTGTAGTTAAGTCTGCTGTTATTCTAATTGGTCTTACCTGGTAGGTAGTCTGACCTTTCTTTTGTTACCTTTAGGATTTTTTCTTTTATACTTACTTTGTGTAAGCAAATTACTATGTGTCTAGGAGTTGGTCTTCTCATCTGTTGTCTTGCAAGGGTTCTCTGAATCTCTTGTGCTTGAATGGTCACTTCTCTACTGAGATGAGGGAAGTTTTATTGGATAATTTCATGGAATGTTTGTTCCAGGATGGTCTTTGTCTCTCCCCCTGCCTCAGGGATTCCAATTAATCTTAGATTCAGCCTCTTGATATAATTTCACATCTCTTGGAGGGTTTGTTATGTCTTTTTAAGCTTCCTTTCTATGTTTTTAACAGTTTGAGTTAGTTCCATATTTTGGTCCTCAAGCTCAAAATTCTTTCTTCTGCTTGATTAATTCTGCTTACAATGCTTATCAGTTTGTTATTTATTTCATTCACTGTATTCTTTACTGCTGTTATCTCAATTATCAACTCCTTCATTCTTTCCTCTTGTCTCTCCTCATTTCTATTTATTCTCTCTATTAATACCTTGATATCTTGGTTTCTGGTTTGAGACCATTTATTCTGGGGGCTCTTCATTGTTTGAGTTCCAAAGTCTGTATTCTCAGTTGTCTTCCTGGGGGTCTGTATGAGACCCATATTCTTCCTTTCATTTTTATTCATTTGTGTAGGTTTTCCTTCATCTTTTTTTAACCTCTTCTTTAATTCTGTAGTTCAGTGATGGGGAATAACTTTTACTTCTGTTTGCTCAGTCTTCTATTCTTCCTTATGTAGATCCTGTGGCTTTGTTCAATTTTGAAGCTGGACTGAGGATGGGTGATGTGCCTTTTGCAGTTCTGAGATTCAGTCAAGGGGGAACTGTGATTAAGAGTGTATCTTTGGATGCCAGGTGTGTGGGCCCCTGGAGTCCACTTCCCCCTGCCTTACAATTCATCCATGCGGCGGGGGGTGTGCATGTTTGCCCCCTGAAAGCAAAATGAGATAAGAAAAAGGAAAATAATGGGAAAAAGAAGGAGGAAGATGAAAAGAAGGTGGAGAGAGAGAAGAAGAAGAAGGAAAACAGACAGGTGTACCAACTAATAAATAAACAGAAGCAAACAAAGACAGGAAAAAAATGCAAGCATACAAACAGACTAAAAAAACCCACAAAAACCCTGTTGATATATTTTCCCTAAAAAATACCCATACACAAGCAAAAATCTTTTAAAAACTACCTTAAAATATCAGAAACAAAGCAAGTATGAAAACAAAAACAAAAACAGAAAGAGAGAAGAAAAAAACAAAAAGCAAAACAAATAAACAAAACAAAAACCTTGCTCTGTGGCCATTTTTGTAACTCCAGGTCCCTTTCAGCTGCTGCCGCCACATTAAGGAGCAGCTCCAGTCTCCAGCCCGTCCCTTCCACTCTCAGCACAGATTGATAGGGTTGCTCTTAGTGTGGGTCAGATCCTCATGGACCACTGTGGGAGAAGGATGGATCAGATCCAGACTCACCCAACTCATCTGCTGCTGCCACTGCTGTCAAGTCTCCCACTCAGATCTGAGATGTCTGTACCTGTTGTAGCATGGGGGATGGGTGTCTGTCTCTCCATGTCCCAAAGAGGATAGCCTCTGGGCCCCAGGTTGGAGGTTGGCCAGAGCTGGGCAGGGCAATGCAGGTCTCTGCTCAGTTCTTGGGCAGAGAAGAAAGCACCAGTCAGTGTCTCCTCACTGGTGGCAGGCAGATTTCTGCACCCAGCCTTCTCTATAGTTCCTGGGACTTGAGCCTGGTCTGCTGCCATTGGTAATGGCATGGGCCGGGTGCCAGGTGGTGAGAAGCAGTTGTTCTCTGCTGCCTCCTCTCAAGAGAGTCCTGAGAGCAGCAAATGATCCTGTGTGCAGGGGCTCCAATCTCAGGGCTATCGAGGGTTGCAGTCACCTCCAGATGAGAGCCCCAGGTGCATAAACCCAAGTATTCCCTCAGATGGACTTTCACCTACCCACCAGCACACACCCACTCACACAAAGAGTCTTTATGGACACTCACTTTTGTGGAGACTTTCACACTCTGACCTGTTCCATCATCATCTAGCATCCTCCCTGTATGTCTTCTTTTAAGAAATGTCTGTTCAAGCCCTTCACCCATTTTTAAACTGGGTTATTAGTTTTTTTGTTAAAGAATTGCTTGAGTTCACTATATATTTTGGACATAACCCCCTTATCAGATATATCACTTGCAAATATTTTCTCCCGCTCAAAGGATTTTTTTTTACTCTGCTTCCTTTGTTGTGCAGAGTCTTTTGAGTTTAATATAATCTTGTTTATTTTTGCTACCTGTGCTTTCTAAGTCATATCCCAAAAATTATTGCCCAGACAAATGTTATGAAACTTTCTCCCTATGCTTTCTTCTATCTGTTTTATAGTTTCATGACTTACATTTACATCTTTAATCTATTTTTGGTTTGGGGATATGGCATAAGACAAGGTCTAATTTAATAATGTACATATTTAGAGATGATGTCTTACCCAGGCTGGCCTTGGACTCCAGGACTCAATCTATCCTCCTGCCTCAACCTCTCAAGTAGCTGGGACTACAGGTACTTGCCAATGTACCTGGCTCAATTTCATTATTTTGCATGTCATTTTCTCAACAACGTTTATGGAAGAGACTGTCCTTTCCCCATGGTGTGTTCTTGGCATTTTTATGGGAAATCAATTGTCCATAAAGGCTTGGATTTATTTATGGAATCTCGTTATCCTATTCCATTGGTTGATGTGTCAGTTTGTATGCCAATGACATGGTATTTTGATTACTCTAACTTTGCAGTATATTTTGGTGTCAGGTAGTGTGATGCCTCCAACTGTGTTCATTTTGTTCAAGATTTTTTGGACTACTTAGAGTCTATGGTGGTTCCATGAAATTTGGGGGGTATTTTTTCTATATCTGTGAAAAATGACATTGGAATTTTGATGGGGAATTCATCAAATTTGTAAATCACTTTGGGTAGTATGGACATTGCAACAATATTAGATGTCCCCAAATGCAGGATATATTTCCATTTATTTTCACTTGATTATAGAAAATTATCTGGTCTTTTGTTTGTTTGTTTATTTTTTGAGTTGGAGTCTCACTCTGTCACCCAGACTGGATTGCAGTGGCTGCTCCCGGCCACCACAGCCTTGACCTGCTGGCCTCCGGCGATCCTTCTGCCTCAGGTATTCAAGTAGCTGGATCTACAGGCACGCGATATCACACCCGGCTAATTTTTGAATTAGTATAGAGATGAGGTCTCGCCAAGTTGCCCAGGCGGGTCTCAAACCTGCACGCTCAGGCAGTCCACACCTCAGCCTCCCAAAGCGCGGGATTACAGGCTGCACCACCGAGCCTAGTGAAAATTATCTGCTTAATGTTGAATTTGTGAATCTGTTTTTTAGAGATATTAGCCTATAGTTTTCTATCTTTGTTGCATTATCATCTGGTTTTAGTAATAGGGTAATGTTAGCCTTGTAGAATGAGTTAAAGAGAATTTTCACCTCTTTAATTTTTTTATAATAGTTTAAGGAAAATTAGTGTTCGTTCTTCTTTGAAAGTCTGGTTGAATTCTGCAGTGAAGTCATCCCACCGTGGGCTTTTCTTTGATGGGAGACTTCTTACAACTTATTTTATCTCTTTACTTGTTACTGATCTGTTTGAGATTTCTATTTCTTCCTGGTTCAATCTTTGTAGGTTGTATGTGTCCAGGAGTTTATTGACAGGATTACTCTAGGTTTTCTAGTTTGTTAGTATACAGTGGTTCATATTAATCTCTGATGATCTTTTGTATCTCTGTTTTATCAGTTGTAATTTCTCCTTTTTCATCTCTGACTTTTTTTTTGGTTAGTCTAGCAAGTGGTTTGTTGATTTTCTTTATCTTTTCAAAAAAACAACTTTTCATTTCATTAATCCTTTGTTTAGTTTTGGTCTGATCTTTATTAATTTGGGGTCTGGTTTGCTCTTGCTTTTCTAGATCCTTTGGGTGCATTATTAGACTGCTTATTCAAAATCTTTCTACCTTTTTTATGTGAGCACTTATGGCTATCAGCTTCTCTCTTGGCACTGCTTTTTGCTATATTCCATAGTTATGGTGTGTTGTGTTTCTATTTTATTAGTTTCAATATTTTTTAAAATTTTCCCCTTAATTTCTTTCTTGACTCAATGGCACTCAGGAGCATGGTTGTTTACTTTCTTTGTCTTTGTACAGTTTCCAAAGTTCCCCTTGTTACTGGTTTCTAGTTTTATTTCATTGTGGTCTGAAAAAATACTTGATATGATTTCAATTTTTTAAATTTGTTGAGATTTGTTTTGTGTTTTCCTACATATTTTGTGTCTATTTTGAAGAATGTTCTGTTTACTGATGAGAAGACTCTATATTCTGTAGCTGTTTGATGAAATGTTCTATAAATGTCTGTTAGGTCTATTTGTTCTAGTGTACAGTTTAAATCCAATATTTCTTTGTTAATCTTATGTCTTAATGATCTGTCTAATGTTGAGAGTGGGGTGTTGAAGTGTTGGGAGCCAACATCTGTAACCACACAGCTGAGGCCTATGAAGGCCTATTCAGAAGGTCACCTCTGAGACAAGGATATAACATCAAGTGTGTACATATGAATAGTAACCAGTGTATTATAAGACAACAGAATTTTCAATATTAGGAAGTGACAGTCTAAAATAAAATCTTATTATATCCTATGAAAAATGCACAGCAGAATTATTTTATATCTCTTTTTCTTTCTAAACTGTTTTTCTTCTTAAGATTTTTAGCTGTTAT
Source organism: Carlito syrichta (assembly GCF_000164805.1). Lineage (NCBI taxonomy): Eukaryota > Metazoa > Chordata > Mammalia > Primates > Tarsiidae > Carlito > Carlito syrichta. The sequence goes on along the minus strand of NW_007233700.1, from coordinate 185 downwards.
TTCCTGGTAAACTGATTGATTAGCTTTTGTTCCAGTATGTAGTTTCACTTGGGGTTAAGATTAGACGTTATAACTGTGATAATAGTTTTATTATGTTGCCTTTGGTCAAGCAGAACGTTCTTGGTTTTTGTACAGTGCAGTAACTTTCAGCTTGCTTCAGTCCCCGGCTGTCATCATGGCAACTG
>NW_007233699.1:57067-73023 GCF_000164805.1 Carlito syrichta | reverse complement strand
GAGAGAACCCACATCAAGTGCTGGTAATAGGCTTGGCACATAATAAAGGTTTTGTAAACAGTTACAATCATTATCATTATTTTGTCCCAGTTCAGTTTCCTTTTTATCTGTATGACTGTGGACAAGTCACTGTGCCTCCCTGAGCCTCCTTTTCCCCATATGGGAAATAGAAATAATGATACCTACCCACAGTGGTGTTGTGAACATTGAATGAGAGACTTACATGTAAAACCCTAGCATTGTGCTTGACATACTGTAAGCATTTAGCAGTTGCTGACTGATGTTATTTGCAAGCCTGATGGGTGTTCTTTGTACTTGGATCTCTTACACCATTCATTCATTTGGAAACACATGTCAAGAACCTCTAATATGAAATAGAGCACTTGATATAAATACTCTTTGGTATATTTTGCCACCCTTGGAAACATAGTGCCCTGGAGGTAGAATGCCCGGGTCATCCTTCCTGCTTTGAAGGAGGATGGCCCAGGATGAGGTAGAATTCAGGAGGTGGGGACTGGGAAGAAAATCCTGTACCCAGCAAGTCCCATAGCCCCTTTGCCTATGGATCTCTGCCACCATCTTCCATAAGGTACAGTCTTTCGCCCGTAGTATTGACTACCACCGTGTATGGTACTAGGTAATGAAGACAGAATGATAAATTAACAGGCATAATCTTTGCCTTCACAGAGGTTCTATAAGAGAAGGAACTCCCCTTTTTCTTGGGGTGCAGAGACTTGAAGTGAAGGAGCATAGTCAGTAGAGACCAGAGAGGGGAGAGAAAATGGCATGTTTGAAGAACTAAAAGAAAGTAAGTATGGCTGAAACATAACAGGAGAGAGATGTGGAGAGGTGAGATTAGAGAGGTAAATGTGGGGTATGCAGGGGTTTCATCTAGGCTAAAGACATGTTAAGGATATTGGGGACCCTTTGAACGGTTTTCAACAGAAGGTGACATAGATTTGGGTTTTAGAAAGACTAATCTGGCTGCCTTGTATGGGGGAAAAGTGTGTGTATAGAGTGGGGTGGAGGAGGGATACTTATATTTTGTTTTGTTTTTTATATCTGATGCCACAACAACTGATCCATTCCCTTGGGGTGAACCCAAGGGCAACGGGAGAGGTTGGAGAGCAGAAGAATGTGATGTCAAATGTGGTTATTGCTTACCAGGCATTTAGAAATATTAGGTACGGCACTCAATGTAGACGTTACATATGACATTTGTAGTACGCAGCTTTCTAAGACCATGGCCAGCGATCCCTACCTCCGGGTATTTACACCCTTGTGTAATTCCCTCCCCTTGAGGGTAGGTTGTGTCTAGTGACTTCCTTCTAGTGAACAGAATACAGTGAAAGTAACGAGATGTCACTTCCATGCTTATGTTACAAAAGACTGTGACTTCCACCTTGCTGGTATCTCTCACTGTCTTGCTCTCACTTTCTCAGTTTGATGAAGCTCCCTGTGGCGAGGTTGGGGTAGAAATGGTAGGTGGCAAGTCTTCCATAGCAAGGAACTGAGGGTGGTCTCTAGTGATCAGCCAGTGATGATTGCAGTCTTCAATCCAACAACCCACGAGGAACCGAACCCTTCCAACAATTACTGAGTGAGCCTAGAAACAGATCCAGTCCCAGTTGTGAGTACTGTGACTCTAACCAGCACCTTCCTTATGGCCTGTGTGAGACTCTGAAATGGGAGATCCATATAGACTGTGCCTGGCTTCCTGACCCACAGAAACTATGTGATAAGAACTACAATTATGTGTTGTTTTCAGCTACTAAGTTTTGGGCGAATTTGTTATACAGCAACATAGACTAAGATGCTATTATATGATGTCACAGAAGGCAAGAGAGGACACAGTATTGAGAAGAGAGAGTAACAAGCATTGTCAGATGTGGCAGGGAGATCAAAGATAACCAAGGATGGTAAAGAAAAAGGATTGAATCTGGCAAGAAGGCAGGTACTGGATTTGCAAGAAAGTGGTGTAAGCTGGGTGGGCTGGGGTAGAAAAGGATAGGTGGCAAGTCTTCTGAGGGTTTATGTATAGATCTTATTTGATGCTATCAAATTTAAATGACAATTACTGCTGCAGGTGGAAGTATGACCTTTTGAGGATGAATAATGTGATCTGTTTTTGCTTTCTATTTCTTGTTCAAATTCTTGTCTCAATCTTATGATCCAGAACTTCTAAAAACTCTTCTAAAGGCATCTATTAATGAATTTAGCATCTGGCTTTGCAGTGCTGATCCAAATTCTTCATTCCCTTTCTCTGGATTTTTTTCCCAGTGATATACTTCCTATGCCCTTGAAGTGCGTCTTTTCTACGTATTATCTGTTGTCTTTGGAGCCCATGGGAACGAGGTGGAAAATCTATACATGGTGACCTGGGAGTGTGAAGTCCGAGTCTTCATAGATTCAGGATCCAGTTCAAGTTGCCAGAGTTTGTTACCTACGGAAGTCTTCGTGGACTGTCACATGACACCCCAGGTATTTTCCCCTCTCTCTAGCCTTAACTGTTCTCATTCAGCTCAGAGTAGGGGAGATATTAAAGGATTTAGAGTCACCACTTAATTACTGTGTAGAGGAAATGACTTTACTTTTCTGAGCCTCAGTTTCCTCTACTGCAAAATGTGGGTAGTGATACCTTTCTCCTGGGGTCGTTCTGAGAAGAACGAAAGCATCTGATGTGTATCAGAGCTGTGCAAGGGCTGGGCACAAATCCTTTTCCGAACCCCTAGCCTTCTTGAGTTTTCTTACCTGCATGGCAAACCCAAAAGCATTCTAGAGGCTGCCAGACCAGCTGCCTGAGACATGTCATAAACAGCCTGGGGAAGCAATTTACTTTCAAAGAGAAATAGGCAGAAGGAATCAAAACAAGACAGCAAGCAATGAGCCCAGCCCTGAGCCAGGACAAATTTGGCACTTGGCAGTAGCAACAGCAAGATATGCACCGCCCAGAGAGTATGTCTCTGCAGGATCTCACAAGCTCGGGAACGTCCCGAAACCCCATGCTTGTGGGGAAGATCTGTCAGGGTTACCCACGGCACCTGTACCAGCCTATTCCAAAACCAGAGTTGCCTGAAATTACCTTGCTCTAATTTAATTATTTTTAATACCATCAAGGCCTACACCTTCTTCTGTCAATAGAATTTGTTTTCTCTCTTTAATTTTCTCCCAAGGGGTGAAACAGATCCAGGGGCTGCCTAAGAAAAGTATGCAGGACACTAAACAGCTGTCACCATCATTTCATGGCACTGAAACACAGAAAATGACTTGATGCTGGCTGCTGGCATATGGGTTGCAATCCAAGAGTCTTTGCTGTGATACTTACTTCTGTGTTTTCTTTCTGGAAGGTAGTTGTTGGGTTCCCGGAACACAGATTCTGGCCTTTTACCCTGGATTGTGAAGTGGCTGGCTCCATTTCACTGTTGAGCTTGCAGGTAACTAACTGATTGCCTCTTAGAGGGACTGTCCCTGATAACCCTATCTAAACAGTCCCCTTTTCCCCATTCCCTGCATGGTCATTTACTATCTCAGTAACCTATCATATTGTCTTCTTTGTACTATCTGACACTATTCTGTTTATACTTATAGCAGTAAGTTGACCACTGCTCTCTCCTTGAATATTCTTCAGTGTGGGCAGCAACTTTATCTAACCCATTCATCTCTACATCCTCTTCTACCTATGATGAAGGAAAGATTATTATTATATTTTACAGCTGAGGAAACTGAAGCCCAAATAAATCAGATAGGCCTTCCAAGGTCATAGACCTAGTTAGTGGTAGAATCAGGATTAAGATCAGGAAATATGGTTGTACAATATGTCCAACTTGGTAGCCTCTAGCCACGTGTGGCTGTTGAGCACTGGAATTGTGGCTAGTCCAAATTGAGATGTACTCTACACTGGATCTATGTAATACATACTGGACTTTGAAAACTTAACACAAAAAAGTTTTAATATCCCATTAATGATTATTTATGTTGATAAAATTATTTTTTATATATTGGGTTAAGTGGAACAGAATATTAAAATTAATCTTAGAAATTTTCTACTTATATATTACTAAAGAAAGTAAAAGATGAATATATCCAGTAAACAAAGTAAAACTCAAAGCATTTAATCTCAATTATTTATTTTTACTTTTAAAAATGTGGTTACTGGAAGACTTAAAATTATATATGTGGCTAAAGTCATAATTCCATTGGACAGCAATCATCTATTTCTTTAATCACTTCACGTAGCAAGACCTGAAATGTCAGCAGGCCCGATGTGGTATTTCTACCAGTGCTAATGATAACAATAACATTCAGACAGTCATCCAATTTAGAATTCCCTCTTCTGCTTTCTAAAGTTTGTTAAAAAAAAAAAAGCAGTTGCCTTTTAATTTACCTACATACATTACGTGTCTACAGTATGCAAGTACTTCTTAGAGCTGTTAGAACCTGAATTAATCAGAAAGTAACAGAACCCCAAACTGAACTACCTTAAGCAAAGGAATAGAAGGGATGATTAGCTGGAAGAATCTTGGACCATCTCATATATCTGAAGGAAGAGTTGAATGAACAATGCCAAGATGGGATTTAAAATCCACTCTTAGCTGGGCTCAGTTAGCTCAGCCTGTAATCCCGCGCCTTGGGAGGCTGAGGTGAGTGGATTGCCTGAGCCCACAGGTTCGAGACCCACCTAGGCAACTTGGTGAGACCTCATCTCTACAATAAATCAAAAATTAGCCGGGCGTGGTAGCGCGCGCCTGTAGTTCCAGCTACTTGGAAGGCTGAGGTGGAAGGATCGCCGGAGCCCAGCAGGTCGAGGCTGCAGTGGCTGGGATCAGCCACTGCACTCTAGTCTGGGTGACAGAGTGAGACACCAACTCAAAAAAAAAAAAATCCACTCTCTCCCCGTCTCAGCTCTACCTCTTTCTGAGTATTGGCTCCATTTCATTTTACCACCTTCCTTTACGGCACGGGGCAGGATTGATGGCAGTTTTTAGGTTCACTTCTACAGTTTCATCACCAGAGTCAAGTACCTGTGGTATCAACTCTAGACAGGACTCTCATTAGCCTATGTTGATCACATGTGGATCTCTTGGGTCATTCCCAGGTAGGCATGATGACTGACCCAGTGGGTCATTTGCTGTCCGTGTAAACAGGCAGGTGGGTTCAACTGACAGACAATCCCCATTAAAGCCAAAGGATTTAAGCCAGGGAAAGAATATTTCCCAAATCAAAGGGGAATTCTTTTCTGATGAAGAGAGGTATCCTGAGCAGACAGAATGATAGATTCCCAGTACCTTTCTAGATGCCATCATCTTCTCTAAGGAACGCATTTGAGAGGTTATAAAAATCTTGGTCAAAAGTAAAGATAAAAACATTGATACTTAAACTCCAAAATATTAGAGAAATTCAATAGGAAAATAAAAAGAGACTAGAATCCTTTTGTGGGTGGCAAGTGGAAACAAAGCAGATTCAGACATGAAAATTCCTTGAAAAGTGCTTACCTTTGTCTTTATGACTATGTTCAAGACAATGACCACTGTATAAAGATGCTGGAACAATTAATGCACTTGACCTCTTGTCACTGTTGGAATATAGCTGCTAACAGTTCATTGAGTACTAACAGTGCAGAACATAGAATTAAAAACAGTTCTGGTCTACTAAATGAATAATTGTATTTAAGTAAATTTTCTGTTAAACAGCATACCCTTGAAAACCCCTTTAGAGAAGCAAAAAACTCTCTTGCAGAATGTCATTCTTTTTCTCGTTGGTCTTTATACAAAATGTTTTTCCTCATTTGCAGTTCAAATTCCCCCTTTTCAGCCTCATGCTATAAAGCTGTCAGCCTTCTTGTCATCTTATTGCCACCTCCAATGTCCAAGAGCGTATCTTTTCTTTGTCACTTAGTCATGGGAGTCATGTATGGACACATTTCATTAAAATTGAGAAAATTGGGCTTCAGAACTTGAAACATAATTAGAGTTGAATATGCAGACACTAAAGAGATCTTGGAATAATTTAAAAGCCTATCCATCCATGCCCTGGTAACCCAATAGATATCTTGGAATACATATATAATATATCTATAGCTATATTAACTTCTTAAGGAGATATTTTTAAAAGTACATGCTTATATTCATTATTCACTCTGTCCTCTATTTCTGGAAAGATGTAGTGTGAGTTTACTCTCTTATTTTCTTTCTGACTACACAGCTTCATGAAGACAAAGATGTGAAACTCTAACTTTTCAGCTCAGATGGTGTGGTCTTGTCTAAACTACAGAGGCAGAAAGAGCTGTCCTTTGCTATGCATGCCTGAAGTATTATGAAAACAAGAGTCAGGTTTCTTGGCTGGGAAGATCTCGTTTGAGGGAAAAGGGCCAGGAGGGGGATTGTCTTAGAAGGTAACTTGGGAGCTGGTGTACATTTCTAATCATCATATTTTTAGGAACCTCTGAGCCTGTTTCCACTACCTCACCTCCTCTGTACTTTGTGGAGGCCAAAGACAGGTGGGCACAAGAGACAGCCTTTATAGAAATATGTTTAAATAAATTTCCTTTGGAGGTGTGGTATGGTTAGACAAAACTTGGGAGTATTGTTTGTATCAGTCCTCATTACAGTTTTTCTGATTTGTAGCAAATTGATGCTTTATACCAACCATTAAAATTAGTTCTCTAATGCATATAACCTCTTTGAAATGAAGATCAGTGGAGAAATTTTTTACAGTGGGAGGTGGTGGCTGGGGATATGTTTTCCTCATGGAAACTTTCATGTTTAATTAATTCTGTAAATTAAACATTTTTACCCCGCCAACTGGAAACTGGGCTTTCTGGCACAAGAGGCAAATCTACATGTCTAGCTTTGCAGGTAATGGTGACTCATTGTTGTAACCGAATGGGAGGGAAGAAAACACAGAGACACAAGTCCTCCATCTTACTGCAGAACACAGAATGTCATTTCTGGAACTATCTGTCATTTCCAGTTAAACACTGCCAATTCTATCTTAAAGGGACCATTACATGGTTTTGCTTTGTTCATTTATGATTTTTGTACCAAGTTTATTTCAAAGCATAGAGAAGAAATGGAGTTGATCATTCATACAAATAACTAACTATCCCCTTGTAACTATTTGCCTGAGTAAAATGATGTCTTTGATATCAATGGTCATGAGATAGGACTACTCACTTCACAACACTTCTTGAATAGTTCAGTTTAATTTCAGGCATTGAAAGGAACCAGAGCTTTTAGCAAATACAATTCTCCATTAATTTTTTTACTTCTAAAGGATCTTCAAAGACATATGGAATGGTAAAATGGACACTGGAGACTCAGAAGGCAGAGGGTGGGAAGGAAGGATGAAAAATCACCCAATCAAGTACAATGTGCACAGGTGGGGTGGTGGGTACACTGAAAATCCAGACTGCTTTTCCACTATACAAGGCATCCATGTAACAAAAAATTATTTGTATACCCTAAAGCTGTTTAATTTTTTAAAATAATTTCTCTTCTAATTCAAATATTTTTCCTATCCTATAAGTTTTCTTCTAAGATGTGCCTTACAACTTTGCCTTGATGCTCTGGGTATCTGGAAAACAAAAAATTTGCTTGGCTTTATCCAGAACTGAAATAAGTAATTTGGTATTCAATGGCTAAGACATGTCTCCCAATATTAAGCACTGAACCAAGTGAATCATAGTTATCAGTATCTCCCAAAGCATAGAGCAAGCAATTCAGGATTCAGAGCTCTCTATTGTATTCCTACTTCACGACCTTTGCACATACTGTTCCCTCTACCTGCAACTTCCTCCCTACTCCCATTTCTCTGGATACCTTCTACTCACCATTTCTCAGTTTAATACCACTTCCCTGACACTGCTGGCTAATTTTAGCCCTCATGCATGCTATGGCTTTTCTCATGAAAAAAATATAATTCATTAATCAGGTAAGTATTTGGGGTTTTTACTGGGATAGTTACTGTTATGTGGAGATAGCTATAGTGTCAAGCATTGTGCCACACACACAGTAGGCACTCTATATTTTATTAAAGGAATTAATCAATTCACTAATACTCCATTTAGTCCGGGACAAAGGGTCTCAAGCTTAGAAATACGTAGGAAATCGATCCCAGACACTTCCTAGAAGTCAAACTGTCCATCTTCTGCCTCAAGACAAGACTGTGTCTGGTTTTGTGATTATTCAAAACTTCCAAGCCATAACCCAGGTTTTGATAACCTCTACCAAGAGTATCATCTCTGTCCAACACTGCTCCCAATATGGGCTCTGAAAACTGTTAGCACATGTTGGTACCTACGTAGCCCTCAAGATGGCACCCAATAATCCTCTTAATCCCTCCCTGGTATATTTCCCTTCCACAGTGAATTAAGACTGGTCTATGCTGACTTCCAAAACTCTTGTGTGACTTCAAGGACAGGGCATTAAAAGTAGTGTGGCTCCTGCCTTTGTCTCTTAGATTGGGGTCCCCTACTGGTCCATGGCTTGTTAGGAACCGGGCCGCACCCCTGGAGGAGAGCAGCAGGAGAACGAGCGAAGCTTCATCCGTATTTACAACCACTCCCCATCACTTACATTACTCTCTCCTGTCAGATCAGTACCGAAAAGCCTGCTTCCATTTCCAACATCCTATCTTTTGAAGCCAGTTTTTCTGTGGTGACAGCAACCAAAACGAGATTACAGAGTAGAATGGACATAAGCAACAAACTTCAGGTGTCACTGCCTCTCATCACTCCTAGCTGGGACCATCTAGTTGCGGGAAAACAACCTCCCACTGATTCTGATGGTGAATTGTATAATTATTTAATTACATATTACAATATAATAATAATAGAAATAAAGTACACAATAAATACAGTGTGCTTGAATCATCCCAAAACCATCCCCACTCCCTCTCCCCACTTCTCATCCTTAAAAAAAATTGTCTTCCATTAAACTGGTCCCCGATACCAAAAAAGTTGGGGACCACCATCTTAGATAACTTGCTTGGCCTAAATCCAGCCACTCCGTGGGAGGACACACAAGCAGCCCTGTGGAAAGGCCTATGTGGAAAGGAACTGAGGCTTCCACAGCGCCATCTTGCAGCTATGTAAGCAAGTCACCTGGGGAGTGGCGCCCCCAGCCTCAGAGTTACTTAAGAACACTAAACTTGTGGTTTCATTTTCCCAGGCAGAAGAGGAAGTACAATGAAGGTAGTTTTAGATGCTTCAGAACTCGTCAATATCATCCTCTTCATCAGACAGAAAGGCAAGAGAGTTATTTGTGTTCATCAAATGCTGGTTGAAAATCATGCTTTGAATATTCATTGCAATTAGAGTAATGCAATAAATCCCATATCCCTGTCTATTCAATTAAAATCAGCTTCTTGGATTAAATTATAAGTTCAAAAACCTCAATCCATTCATCAAGCTTGTCTGTATATTTTTCACAATTATTCTCTAATGCTCAGAACACTTCAGTCAAAGGTGGCCCTGTAGATTCTTTACTTAGCAAATAGTCTCTAAAATGTTCCTTTAAGAGAAATTTATACTTTTTCAAACTTCAACCACTTGAAGTGTAGCCGAGACACAGCCATGGACAGGAGAGTAAACTCTACCTTTGTGGAAGACAACATAGAGTATTCTATTCCATTAAAAGTGGTGAAAGGAAAGTCACATGTACTCTTGGCATGAAAAATATTAGATGCTGTGTTGCCGCCTCACACCTGTACAATTTGTCCCGTTTTGTATCACTGAATCCTTCTGTCCCCCTTCTCATTTTTCTTTTTTGGTTTTTTTTTTTTTTGAGTCGGAGTCTCACTCTGTCGCCCAGACTGGAGTGCAATAGCCGCTCCCGGCCACCGCAGCCTCGACCTGCTGGCCTCCGGCGATCTTTCCGCCTCAGCCTTCCAAGTAGCTGGAACTACAGGCGCGCGCTACCATGCCCGGCTAATTTTTTGATTTATTGTAGAGACGAGGTCTCACCAAGTTGCCCAGGTGGGTCTCAAACCCGTGGGCTCAGGCAATCCACTCACCTCAGCCTCCCAAGGCGTGGGATTACAGGCTGAGCCACCGAGCCCAGCTCATTTTCCTTTTTATTCATTCTAGCAGGCAGTTGTATTTTTCTTTTTGTCACTTAGGCTTGGCTTTGCCAGGGAACATCTGTCCCTTTGTCAAGGATGTCGTGGTCAGCCTGGCCTCTTTGAGACCCTACATTATGCCTCATGCTTCAGGGTCAGAAGTCACTCCATTTATTCCTTTTATAGTTTTATCTTTATTTTCTTTCTGCTCATTTTAAGGATAAATATCAAGCAATACAGAAATATATAAAGCAGAAAAAAATCATTTTTGTCTCTTATGGTTAATAGTTGGGGGTTCAAGGCTTTTATGTTTATTTTTTCTTTTGTATGTATATAAATACAAAGAAAATGTTCTATGGAAGTGTGATCATTTAATAGTATCTGTATCTTAAAAAAAAAACTCAGCAATACACTGTGGGCATATTTATGTATTAGCAACAACTTATGTCTATGGAGTTATTTAGGTGCCAGAGAAATTTTCAAAACAACACTATGAAGACCAGTGGCTCACCCCCTAATCCCAGCACTTTGGGAGACCAAAGTGAGAGGATTATTTGAACCCAGGCGTTCTAGATCAAAACAGGACTATGAGACAGTTACTCTTAATGTCCCCATTTTATGGATGGGGCAGTTGAGTCTTGGAGAATTTAAGTGACTTGCCTGATGCCACACAGCTCATAGAGGGGTGCTGGACTTTAGAGTCTAAACTCTTAGCTGCTACTCATGTCGGTGTTTAGAAATCAAATTCTCACTCTTCAGAATAGTGCATAGCACTGATTCCCTTCAAATTTATGGCATGCCTTCATTAACCTTCTGCCCTAGGCCCTTGTTCCCTTTTCTCTCATGTTTACCACTCCACTCTACCATCCAGTTTGACTACCTTCCTGAGCTTGCTATGTTTTTGCTTTATTTGTAGATTCTGAGAAACATTGCCCTTCACTCAGGGTGTGTTTTGACCTTGATTAACTAGTGCTAGGCAGTTTTGATAAGGATGGGGGGAGGTTGAGGACTTTATACAATTTGGGGGCCCTATTCATAAGGTCTACAAGTCCCATTATCTTAGAAATTGGTGTATTTGATGAATAATGATTCCTTTTTTCTCCTCCTACTCTAATTTTGATTCTGCTCACTCCTGTCCTGGGTCGCTGTCTCCTCCTGAACTTTCACTCACAATGCCTTGGGTGTGTCCATGCAGCTCTTAAATCCTCTTCCTCAGTATGAGAAAAATAAAAGCATCATTATGTGTGGGCTAGAGTAGGGAGGAGCAATAGGGGAACTGGGGGCACAAAGAGGTGAACCAACTGGGCTTGGTTTATGGACTGGGAAGCCAGGATAACAGCCCTCCTAAATCACTGCTGTGTCATCATCCAAGGGCACTCCCACCTCAACCCAGTGACTCCGTCTGTGAAAGCACACTGTCTGTGAATGAAATCTAACCCCTTAGAGAGGAGGCAGGATTCAAGGCTGCACTTTTGGTAAAGAGTAGTGTGCGGTTTTCCTCCTGTGGAAAGCAACAGACCATCACAGCAACCACAAGACTTTGGAAATGGGGCTTCATGACTTGGTGACAGAGAGCTCCAGACTCTTCATATGGCATCCTCTCTTTCTTTTTATAAGTGGCAGTTAGGCTGCAGTCTCTGAACCATCACTTCTCAGATGAATTCCATTTCCCAGAGTTACCAGGCAGTCTTTATAAAGTAGCACTAATCACATAGCATGCACAGTTGACTATTTTTTCACTGTAGCCATGAAGATAAAGGTATTAAGCAGAAGGAGGTGAGACAGGAGTAGCTAATAGGAGTAACATTGAATATCAACTTCAATTGACCAGTAGTGGCTGCCCAAAGTAATGTGTGTATAGAACAAGTATTCTGCTGTCATTTCCAGACTCAACAGGAAAGAGCTCTATGACTGACTAGTAATGTCTACAATAGGCATGGGACAGGAGCTTGGTAGTGTGTATGTCATGTATTTGTTATGAGAATAGATTGTGGATTGGTTAAGTTCTTACCAAGGTGTCCAGAACATCAAAATGTCCCAGTAAAAGGGAATTCTACAGACTTATTGCTGAAGGTTATGGCACTGTAGAAGTATTACTCATGGGGTCAAGGAAAAAAATAAGTATGTATGATACTCCCATTGCTAAATGTCACAATGATTTAAAAGATGCTTTCTCTCTCTGCCATTTCTTTTGATATTGACTGATTTTACTATACTGGGTGACTGTGTCTTGAGTTTTTGAATGCATCCTGCCATTAGTAGAAGTCAGGGATAGGCTCCAAACTCCTACCTTGACAAATATGTTCTTCATTCTAAAACCTAGTATGCAATAACATGGCTCTCATACCCACCACAGATCAAAATGTGATGCTCCACTGAGTTGTTTTAGTTTTATGCCCTTGGATGTAAGATGTATTGATGATAAGATTAAATGGGTACTTTTGCTTTACAGAATTGTCATGAGGTTTACATTGAAATAACCTGATCTTTGTGAAAACATTACAGAAATACTGTTATTCTAATGTATTATTAATATTATTATAATAATTACTCTGTTCATGCATATAGCTTCTGACTTACATAGGTTAGATGTACAGCTGAAAACAAATGACCAAGAGAATTAAAAATAACAAAAGTGGTAGGAGTTGCCATTTACAAAGGTCTACTCAGGACTAGGAACTAGATTCATTCCTACCTTAACATCTAAGGGCAGGGTTACCAGAAAAAATATAGGATGCCCAGTTGATTTTAAGTTTAATTTCAGATAAAGAATCAATGGAATATGTTTATAATAAAAAACTATTTCTCATTTATCTGAAAATCAAACTTAACTAGGCATTCTTTTTTTCCTTTAACTAAGTGGTAACTCTAATCTCAGGTCGCTGAGAGTTGGAAAATTAAACCAGTTAGAAGAGTGATGCTCACGTAGAAAGTGCACGATAGACGTTAGCAATTAGAGAGGCAGTGCAGTATCAAGGTTACGAGGGCAGTCTCTGGAGCCAGACAGTCTGAGCCAAAACCCAGCAGGGTTGCTTATTAGCCCGGTGACCTAGGGCAAGACACTTTACCCTCCATGCCACAGTCTCCTCATCCATAAAGTGGTAAGAATGACAGTCCCTTCCTCATAGGACTGTTGTGTCACTGAGTTAATATGTGTGAAGGTTTTAGAAAAGCACCCATGATCGAGAGTGGGCTCTAAAAATGAGAACTCATGATATCACTGTCATTGTTGTACGCCTATAATTGATCCCAAGTTTTGAGTATTAGTGCTTATTATTATACTTGCAGTCAGCAGAAAGGTTTTGGGCATCTAGGAAAGAGTTGCCTCATCCCTAGTGCATACAGAACTAAGAAAGACCAAGAGGCCACTAACTTGCATAAGGTCACACAGCCAGAGTTGGGGTTCAAATCCTTAACTGTTTGACTCTAAAACTGAATCTCTTTCTGCTCTTCAGAGCAGCTGAGATCTATGATCCATGGAATGGGGAAGGTGGTTTGGAATTTTAACAATAACATCATGTTTTAAATATGTGAGTATGCTGTAGATTCTAAATTCATAGATAATTTTAAGTCATCTAACATTAGAATAATATTATAGTTAGTAAAAAATCTATTCTAAATCACCTTTATGATTTTTCACAGCACCTGAGGTGGGTAGAGCAGGGGTTATTACTGTTACTACTAGGTGGAGGGGGAAGCTAGAATCCAGAAGGAGAAGTGACTTGCTCCGAGTTACCCAGTGGAATAAGGAGTCGTGGGTATGACCAACATCCTCAGTTTCAAAGCCCATGCTTGTTTTCTGACCTGTGGCACTTTCTTCATTATAAACACATTCCTCTGTTAAGAGCTTTCCAGCATGGTCTGCTTTGGTTTTTATTAAATTAAGTGTGGCGTCCACATCCAAAGACAACGCAAGTGTTCAGTCTTATAAAAATTCCCCCTACGTTGAATTTTCCTTCCCAGTTTATCTTTAAAATAATAAAAACAAATAATTCACAAATCCAGGGGAGAGATTAGCAAAACAAACTTTGCTGTTATTTTTTTTTAGCTATAAGCAGAGAAAGTAAGCACCATAATTACTAGCAAATGTTCTATAGCCCATATTGTCTCATCATGCTAATTATAAAACAAAGGCCACTTAACCCCAGATTTTCATTAGGAATCACAGGTATAATCCTCACCATGTTCTTACAGCATTTAAATTTTTCAATTACACTCCAAATGGTCATTTGGTATCTGAACGTATTCTGTGCATCTTTGTGGATTCTGAAACTGGTGCCCTTGCTCTGTACCTCTAGGTCATCATTAATATACAATATGCCCATCCTTAAATTTCTTTCCACTTAAAGGAAAAAAAGTAGTAAAATTTTTATGGGAAATGCTGATTTTGAAGATTTGAAAGGAAAAGTGCTTTGAAAGACCAGGCAAGAGTCCAAGCTGACCTAAGACCAAATTCTCTATCAAAGCTGAGGGTGTCTAGCTCAGCATTGAAGGAACTGACAATCTGTGGATTTCATGAGAGTTTCTTGCCCTCTGAAATACCTTCCCTTGGGGCACAAGGGTGCCGGAAGTGGAGACGAGAGGCAGGAGAAGCTCTCTAATCTCTCTCAAAAATACTTAGATGCTAATCTCAGGCAGTAAATTTTGTAACAGAATTAGCAAGAGAAAAAAAAAGCATTAAAATGTGTGGATTAAGGTTCTTTTTCACTTGTAAAAACTAGGTGAGGAGAAAAGAAAAAAAGACACAATGGAAATGATATATATGCACAAATGGAAATGATGTTATTTCAGGATGATTGGTCAAAATTATTTTACTTGTAAGTAACAGAGTCTCAATTGAAACTAGTTTAAGCAGAAAAAATAAAAATATTTGTTTATACAAATTGTTGGCTCAGATACAGAGATGTCTCGTTTCAGGCACGACTAGATGCAGGTTTTCAAATTGTCACTGGGGAGTTCTCGCTTTCCTCTTCCTTTGTCTCCATCCAGAAAGCAGGGATATGCTTTTTTCTTTATTCTTCACCATCGGAAGCCTCAAACTTATTAATCATATATCTCCCAGGTCCCCAAAGAAAAGGTCATCTTTCAGTAGCTCCAGCAGAAGTTCCAGAGTAGAGTCTGGTTGACCAGATCTGCCTGACCCACTGGTCCATGCTCACAGCAGGGCCAACTCCATAAAAACCATATGGATTGAGTAGGATTACTGTGCAGTTTTGAGAGTTGGTTTCCTGAAAGAGCGGAATGTAGGCAAATAAAAATTGTATGTCCTCTATTCTGTGAATTTCATCTGCTTTTTACTAGACTATTATTTTCTAAATAATTTTTAATGAACCTATATTATTTCATGATAAGATTTTAACGTTTTAAAAAATATTTTGAAAGATACTGTGATAGAGAAGGATCTAGGAGATACTAAGCAACCAAGAGATCCTACACTGCTAATGCCCACAGCTGCCTTCCAAGTAAATGGCAGCCATTTACCTATAGTGTAAACTGCCAGAGTTTGTCCAAGACAGCCTACTATCCAGGCCACACTTAGTGGGATCAGAGATAATCACTTTAACTTAACAGTAAAAATAGCACTGTCCTATCTCATTTAGTCCTCATGAAATCCAGCACAGGTAGGTGCTATTGATACCCACCTTTTGCAGATGAGAAACTGAGGCATACAGAGGTGAAGTAACCTGTCCAAGTAAAAGTTGTTCCTCATACCTAATAGAGCTTCTGTCAAGGAGCATGTTGAAAATAAGATACCATAAACAAACAGAAACCCAAATAAAAAGCACAATTCCATTCACAATAGCCACAAAAAAATGAAATACCTTGGCATCTTCCTAACCAGAGATGTGAAAGACCTTTACAATGAAAATTACAAAACTCTGCACAAAGAAATCAAAGAT